>NC_057811.1:354172353-354180510 GCF_018294505.1 Triticum aestivum | reverse complement strand
AGTCCTTTAACTTTTTAAGGATCGCCTAGAGATGTCCTGATGACTTGTTCATTTCAGTTCTTCACAATGTGATGCTCTATATGTGCAACTATTTGTTGTGCAGTTCAATTTCATCAATAACAGTTTCAACAATACCACTATGAATTACGATATTTGGTTGCTGTTAAGGATATTGTAGTTAACATGCCTTTTCGTTTTTCAATTGTTGTTTACCAACATGCATTGTACTGAATGACTAAATATGCAATCCCAGGCTACATAGAAACAAGGAAGAGTGTTACCTTAATGTTCTGATGATGTCTAGATATACATGTAATAAAATCTTATATAATGGGATAGATGGAGTGTTGTACTACATCATTTTTCAATTGTTGTTTAGCTTCTAATATTAACTTGGTGCTTTTAGGTACATATATCATTTCCAAAGATACACACTTCGACCCTTTCTGCGTGTGGGGCAATGAGATATTCATGAACCAGCATCAAGTGAGGAAACTGATAAAGATTGTTACTAAAATGGGTCAAAAGATGTCAATCGAACTATTTGTTTACACTTTATGAAAGACAATAGTGAACTGCAGGATGGTAAGTAAGAACCCTGTAGCCTTCTTTTTACTGCCCGTAATGAGTTGTGTTAGACGACAATATCTGAATCTTTTTTCATTTGTAGTGGATCCTGAAGAAGTTTACTCAAGATTACCTCTCAAACTACATGATTGGCGGACGACCGTCAGAAGGGGTTGGACTAGAGTCCTGCATGCCTTCTGCATCCAGGAGAGCATAATAGGGCCATTCCGCTTCACCTTGTTCAGCAACTGGAATGTCTGTCGCCTCTTTCTTTACCATCTGTAATACTACAAGTATAGAACCCTGGTACATCATTCTTTATTTGGTGCTTCTATAATTCTTAAACATATGTACCTGTGAATCGAATAATGCATTGGTTGTTTGAACCTGATGGATATGAATAAAGCTATAGCCTGCTTTCAAGTTTAAATTAGGTACAATTTTAAATAGCAGCAATTAAACTAGGGCGAAATTACGGTGTGCGGGTCATTACGGCACACACGGTTGGTAAAACACAAACATTTGCGATATACACCATAATCCGAGACGGTTCACAGAGAGGAAACGTGTGCAAGCAGGCACACAGTTGCTGTTCGCAAAGCGTGTGTGATGTCAGACACTATCACATACGGTGCGGGAAAACTAAATGTGTGTGATTATCTACCTATCGTACACGGTTTATAATCATGAACTGTTTGTGATGTGCCAGGCATCGTAAATCTCCCGTGCCTGGAATCTGCCTAGAATCTGCCTGGAAAGCTCCCGTGTCTAGAACCTGCCTGGTTTTAGACAGAACCACAAAACTCCGACTGCGATGGCAATGCAAGCACAAACGAGTAGCAAGGATGAAGCGTTTGGGATATTCGAGATATCGGAAACGGTTATATAGGGACAATTGTATGCATCAAGGCTCCCTATCCCCGACGGTTTCTGGGTCGTGTGGGAAGGACCCCCCTATCGCCCACACTCACTTGGCGACGGTTCCAAATGCCATCGCGGAAAGAACTTGTCCAATCCCGATAATATTATGCTAAGGGCATCTCCAATCTCTGACCCAAAGCGGACACCGGATTTGTCTGTGGACAGGATGACCAGACAAATAATGATATAATAAGGGCATATTTGTATAATCTCCATTATTTGCCCTTAATAATACAAATATAATATAATGCGGTGTCTGCTTTGGGGCATATTTGTATTATCTCCAAAATATGCAAAAAATGATAAAACATAATAATGATATAGGACTTGTCCAACCAAGAATGAATGCATATTATCGGGATTGTTCTTGCTCCATTGTTGTTGCCGTATCAAAAAGTTGTTGGAAATATGCCCTAGAGGCAATAATAGTTATATTATTATATTTCCATATTCATAATTAATAGTTTATACTTCATGCTATAACTGCTATGATCTTGGAATATGCGATTCAGTGGAAAACTCATATGCACGTGTGAAATGATAAACGGATAAAACAAAGGTTCCTAGTCTCGCCTCTAACACTAGATCAAGTGTTGTTGGTGATCATGTTTTCTGGATCCTAGGATATCATTAAGTGTAACGATGATCCTAAAACAACATTGAGATTATGACATTGGAAGAACGATCATATTGAATCGACCCAAACTTGTTTGTTATGAATTGAGTTAATATCATTTGTATTCAATTGTATTAACATGGAGTGTTAGCATGTGTTTTAGTTCCTCAGACCATGAGAGTGTCTCGATAACTTCCTACCAGACGGTGACCTTTGGGTTGCTCAAACGTCATCTGTAACAAGGTGATCATAACGACAACTTTCAGGCTCACGAGAAAGTTTGACAAGTGACCGGACAGCTCGAGAGTGGAATTTGCTCCTCCGACCATGGAGAGATATTCTTAGGGCCCTCTCCATGTGACTACATCCATCATTGTCTGGCCATACATAGGTGACTACGTCACAGGAATGCCAGAACACATTAACGAGAAAGAAGAACAAAAACGGTAAACGAGAGCAACGGTATAGTGAGCATGGTGATGACTCAAGAGGATACTGACGCACACCAGGTTTTATTTAAGTATCGCGAAGCAAAGGGAACATCACATGATAACAAAAGGTTCACTCGAATATCATTCTTGTAATGATAGGGACCGATATGGATGTCCACGGTTCCGCTATGGGTCACTGAACGAAGGGGTTTCGTTCATCTCTATGATTTACCGAACCTACGGGGTCACAAGCTTAAGGTAACCACGATCTGCTGAGTGTTAGTAGTATGGGAGTGATGAGAATATATTCATGAAATAGTTTCATTAATATCTGGAATAGTTCCAAGAGGTTCCGGAAGCATTTCGGGGTCACCGGAAGGGTTTCGGTGAATATCGGGTAATACCGGGTATTGCCGATTAATTATATATAGGTGGAAAATATTTCCGGGGATGTTAAAAAATATATATTATATATAATACTCTGAAAATGTTTAAAGTATTTTATATATAATTTAAATATCAATGGGCCTTTAAAGGCCAAGAGGTGGAAGGCAACTTGGGCCAAAATGCCCAAGTGGGAAAGTGCCACCCTTCCCTAAGGAAGGGGTCGAATTGGACTAGGGGTGGGAGTCCTACTGCCACCCCTTGGCCGGCGCACCAAGGGAAGCTTTCCTCCCTTGGTGGCTGCCCTCTCCTCCCCTCCTAACCAATATATACTAGAATTTTTCCACCCTTTTGACACACAAGTTTTGGGAGCCTCCTCTAGTTGATCTAGTTCTAGTTCTAGTTGGTCCTAGATTAATCAGAGCTAGCCCTAGCCACCTCTAATCCTCATAATTAGAAGCCTGGTGTGGTTCTAATCTCCTCCCTCTAATTCTCTGGTGACGATTAGCTCCGGATGGCGAAGCGCTGCCGGATCGTGAAGACCGTACGCTTGCAACCAAGTAGAGAGGTCGTGCTTTCGGTCTTCAGTTCGAGGGATCGTTCGAGGCGGTTCGCGGGATCGTCATCAACGTTCAAGGGACTTCATATATGATCTACACTGACTCTTCTACTTCCGCTGCACTCCAGAGTCGGTAACGTTTGTTGATCACAACCCGTTATGCATCTTCATATTATTATTGGGTGATCGTAGGTGAGATTTTTTTGTTTTCTACTACGTTTCCCAATGGTGGCATCATCAGCTGGTTTATGAGTAGACGCAGGTTATGATTTAGATCACATCTGATATGTGAGGTTGATGTTCTTACTTTGCTTCCCATGAGTGTTGCTTTGGTTCAGTTCATCGGCAGAATGATGTAGTTTTGCTACAAGGTTCTAACAATCGATCAGCTCTCGCTGTCGACGATCTGCTAACAGTTCCTTGGGCTACATCATAGTCGGGAATAGTTTACTGTCGTGTACACAAGAGGGTGCCGAAGATGGATGATCTTTTAGGGGGTCACACGTAATGACAAAGTTTAGTGTGGGGGACGAGACTTTTTATTAAGTCTCTCTTTCACACATCTTGAAACTTAATCTAGCATCAAGAACATCGCCTGGTTGTGCTTGCGTAGGTAGCTAGACTTAATTGCTAAAACTGGTTAACCACGTAACTAAAATTTTGCTAAAACCGATTAGAGGACGTCTAACTTGGTTTTGCAGGGTTTGCATATGATGTGGTATAGCCTTCGTCATGATAATGAGTTTATGTATGAGATGGTTATATGTTGTAATGTTAAGTGGCCTGCGCGTCACGGCATGATGGCTGGAGCCACGGGATTGCCACCTTAATGTAAATATCATAGAGATAGGTTACATGTCATGGTGGCAAAACGTACACAAAGGACCCCGACGAGGAGAAGGTGTACCAGGTGTGGGACGAGGAGCTATAATTTCGTAGCACGACAGAATTTCAGATTTTGGTGCCACGACAACGTTTTATGAAATGGTAGTTATGACAACAAGACGACAGTCTTTTTGAAATAGTTGCCACGGTAACAAAATATTGGCCGCCATGTCGCTTCAACTTGAGATTGAAGACGATCATCGAGGACTCCTGGTGGCCAGGGCTATACCATGTCATGCTAGTATGAATTGCCTGAGATGTTTCACTACAGGAATCAGGCACTTTGCCGTCAGCCATGGCTGACGGCAAAGGCATGGATGGCTAACGGCAAAGACCTTTGCCATCAGCCAGCTGACGACAACAGGTCCGGCTGAATAGGCTACGGCAAAGGCCTCTTTGCCGCCCGTTGGCTGACGGCAAAGCTACAAAGGGCTTTGTCGTCTGCTGACCGACGGCAAAGAGCCTGGACGGCACACGTGGCAGTTCAGGTCCGTTAAGTGGTTAACGGCGTGCTTTGTCATCAGCCAGCAGACGGCAAAGGCCTTTGCATCGTTGTCGTCGGCCAGCGGACGGCAAAGATGCAAACGCCTTTGTCATCTGCTGGCTGATGGCAAATCTGCCAAATAGGCCAGCCCCATACACCCCAAGTTGCACAGGTAGCTGCCACGTGGCAGCTTTGCCGTCTGCTAGCGGATGGCAAAGACCTTTGCCATCAGCCAGCGGACAGCAAAGTGGCTATATAGCCCCTGTTTTTCCTGTTTTTTCCTAAATTCATTCAATTTGACAGAATTTCATATATATATATATACACATTTCAACATATTTTCAACAATCATACCAACAATAAGTTTCCAACAACATATACACGTTTCCAACAACATGAACATATATATACAAGTTTCCAACAACATTTCCAACAAGTTTGCAACAAGTTTCCATAAATAAAAAGGAAGCACAAGTAAAAGTTTGCAACAAGTTTCCATCAATGCTAGCTGCTTCCTCATCTCAAGCAAATCCGCAAATTAGGAAAGACGAAAGTTAGAAGAAGAAGAAGACTAGCTAGAAGAAAAAGAAGAAGAAGAAGAAGAAGCTTCTTTGTCTTCTTCTTCTTCTTCTTCTTCTAACTAAGGTAGGTAAAAAATGCCATTTTTAGCTAAGGTAGGTAAAAATGCTAAGTGTGTAGGTCATTTTAGAGCTAAGCAAGGTAAATAGGTCATTTTGGAGCTAACCTACGTACTTATGCCATTTTTTAGCTAACTAAGCATATTTATTCATTTTGTAGGACAAAATGGTAAGTGTAGGTCATTTTAGAGCTATCCTAGTTAAAATCGGTCATTTTGGAGCTAGGTAAGGTTATTTTGTCATTTTGGAGGAAAATAAACTAATTATATGATAGTTTGGACCTAAACCAAGGTTATTATGCCATTTTTTACCTAAGTGCGCTAATTATGTCATAAATGAAGTAGCTAAGCTAATTATAGATCATTATTGAGCTATCCTAGGTTGTTATGCCATTTTTTACCTAAGTGAGCTAATTATGTCATAAATGAACTTGCTAAGCTAGCCATAGATCATTATTGAGCTATCCTAGGTTTTTATGCCATTTTCTAGCTAACAAAGCATTTGTTAAGCAAAACACTTGGGAAAACTTACCATAATCCGGGAGGTGAAGGACTGGTCGGGTTTGCGCCATTGCGAGACGGAGAAGGATCGGTCGATCCTTTGTGGGAGGCGTGCTGCACGAAAGATCATTTGCAATGTTTAGTTAGCATGATGCAACTGAAATGTAAATACTAGTAAGTAATGACCATTCAAATGAAACTCAACGTGTCCGCTATAGCAATCTGGGGCATCGGCGGAGGGGTCTGCCGGTTTTCTCGCACACAGACTGCACATTTTGTTTACACGAGTCAGTCATGTTAGTTAGTAATGAAACGAACATTACGTGCATGATTTGGCTAGTATGTGGGAGAAACTTACCACGAGTATCTCGTATAGGGCCCGGTGACCCACGTCATTCTGTTTCCTCTCCGCCTCCAACAGATTAGCCGTCCTCTCCTCCATCTCCCTCACCTTCTCCTCTGCCTGTCTGGTTGCCTTCGCCACAACCACCTTGTCCCTAGCCTCGATAGTGAGCTCCATTGGCCGTGGTCGAGGCCTCATCTCGGGAAGAGACTTCGTCTGGTGCTTCTTGATCTCCGTGAGACTTCTAGGACAATGTATGAGTCCATCCCCAATGGCTACTGAGCCATGTTTCCTCCCATCACCAGAGAGCATCACGAGCTCAGGATCAAAAGGACTCTGGCTCGGGTTGAACTCCTCACCTTTTATCTTCTCCCCCCAGTCTCTGTACCTCACAAGCTTGTCGTGGGAGGAGATGTTGGTGAAGCTCTCTGGATGATCGAGGTCATCCTCCGAGAATGCCTTGGCCTTCTTGTACGGGGCACTATGGGCCATGGCATAGAGGTTGTACAGTGGCGGCACCTCCTTCTTGTTGTGTCGCGCCTGAAAGAGAGGAACAGGGTAAATTAGTAATTAAAGCAAGCATGAAGAATGAAATTGGATGAATCATTAAGGGCTCGAACCACATACCAAGTGATCCCCGTACTCAAACAGGTTGGAGCTCCCTTGATGGTGCGACACACCTTGCATCTCGGCACGCTTGTCCCTGTTATTGTTGTGGACGGCTAGCCATTGGGGAGAGCACCACTCATCCACCAACCTCTCCCAACAGTCCATCTTATCCACACACCATCTCGGGGGCACCTAAGTTAGACAAAGAGAAATTTCAGCGCTACGCCTACGAATCAAATCAAGGAAACTAGTACAAGGCCTAAAGAATAGGTAATTACCTTCATGTACTTGTCCTTACTCAGATACTTGACGCGACACTTCTTCTTCTCCCTCCTGATGTTAGTCGAGGTGTAGTAGTCTTGGACAGCCTGCACCCGAGCCTCGTGTCATGTGTTCTGAAGTAGGCGCTTGCACTCGGCTACGAGAACCATAGCCGCGTCCGCCTCGTGTTCCCCAAGACACCTGTAGAAGGTCTACAATCAAACAAGACAACACTGATCACTAGTACAATCACTAGGTACTTCTGATTTTTAATTCTGTAAAGGAGAAATTACCCAAAACCGTCGTCTCATAATGTCGGCCACCGTCTCGCACACGACACCGTCGACCATCTCCCCCGCCGGGGCCGAGGCAGCCTCGTACAGCTCCCAGGTCAGTGCTAGCTGTGGAAGCACACCCTCACCGGGCAACGTGACCCACCCCGGGATGTGGTGCCTGCGGAACCATCCGCGTGTATCCAACCCCTGAAGTATGACAAGGCCAACACATTATATATTAATTTGAACAACCATGAAGGCAAAAGGTTAAAAAAGAGTAAATGCACTTACTTCTCCCCGTTAGGCTGAATCAACCACCTCTAGTCGCGGGTCGCCGGCACGGATAGTAGCTTAGTACAACCACGCTGGTAGACCTTCTTGCCCTCCTCAACCAGCTCACCCTCGCTGTAGCTATCCTCAGATAAGGTCTCCTCGACACCATCAGCATGGTCGCTATCTCCGGAGTCACGTGTGACGAAGACTCTAGGAGCCGAGTCTCCTGGGAGGAAGACTGTGGGACCCGAGTCTCCTGGGAGGAAGACACTGGCGCTACCAGAGGGTCGCTGACCCGAGGCTTGGCGACCAGAGGCTCGTCGACCCAAGGCTAGTGGACCGGAGTCAGACACGGGTCCAGGTCAGACGGGTCCACCTGAGACGGAGCACTCTGGTGGTCTGGAGACTCGG
>NC_057811.1:354015264-354170817 GCF_018294505.1 Triticum aestivum | reverse complement strand
TCCTCTCGGCCCCTGCGCCTCTTTCTTCCCCCCCAGATCCACGCCGCTCTCTCCTTCCCCACGCCCGACGCGGTCGCCGCCGTTCACCGTCGTTCACACGGCCACCGTGCCCACCTCGCCGCCCCACGTTGTCTCCAAGGACCACCGTCGCCCGCTGCTTCATCTGGTGCAGCCCGTTCGGGACCGGAGCCCCTACAACGAGCACACCGAGCTCGTCTTCAACTTCGGACGCCGGCGACCCCCTTCTTCCCCGGCGCCGACCTGCTGCTCCTAAGCCTCTCACCGGCCTCCGTGTGCCGCGCGGTGAGCCTCTTCCCCCTCCTCCCCTGTCTTTTCTCTCTCGCGCGCCCCCTAGCTGCTTCCCCACGCGCGCCCGAACGCCGCGCCGCGGAGCTCGCCGCCGGCGAGGCTCCGGTGACCTGTTGATACCTGTCCGAAAACGCGAAACATCGGGAATACTTCCCGGATGTTCCCCCCCTTCGCCGGTACCACCTACTGTCGCGTTAGGGCACACCTAGCACCGCTCATTTTCATGTCACGCATCGTCATGCTTATGTTTGCATTGTATTTACTGTTTCTTCCCCCCTCTTCTCTCCGGTAGACTACGAGACCGACACTGCTGCTGCCCAGTTCGACTACGGAGTCGACGACCCCTCCTACTTGCCAGAGCAACCAGGCAAGCCCCCCCCCCTTGATCACCAGATATCGCCTATTCTTCTCTATACTGCTTGCATTAGAGTAGTGTAGCATGTTACTGCTTTTCGATATCCTATCCTGATGCATAGCCTATCCTTGCTACTACTGTTGATACATGTACCTGCAATCCTACATGCTTAGTATAGGATGCTAGTTTTCCATCAGTGGCCCTACATTCTTGTCCGTCTGCTGTGCTATACTATCGGGCCGTGATCACCTGGGCGGTGATCACGGGTATATACTTATATACTATATACATGACACATGTGATGACTAAAGTCGGGTCGGCTCGTAGGAGTACCCGTGAGTGGATCTTTGTGGCGGAGCGACAGGGCAGGTTGAGACTGCCTAGGTGAGAGGTGGGCCTGGCCCTGGTCGGCATTCGCGGTTACTTAACACGCTTAACGAGATCTTGGTATTTGATCTGAGTCTGGCCATTTGGTCTATACGCACTAGCCATCTACGCGGGAGTAGTTATGGGTATCCCGGCGTCGTGGTATCAGCCAAAGCCTTCTTGACGTCAGCGACTGAGTGGCGCGCGCCGGATTGGACTGGAACGCCACTAGGCTAGGTCTGCTTCCGGCCGCGTACGCAACGTGCAGGTGTGCATAGGGCGATGGGCCCAGACCCCTGCGCGCATAGGGTTAGACCGGCGTGCTGACCTCTCCGTTGTGCTTAGGTGGGGCTGCGACGCGTTGATCTTACGAGGCCGGGCATGACCCAGGAAAGTGTGTCCGGCCAAATGGGATCGAGCGTGTTGGGTTATGTGGTGCACCCCTGCAGGGAAGTTTATCTATTCGAATAGCCGTGTCCCTCGGTAAAAGGACGACCCGGAGTTGTACCTTGACCTTATGACAACTAGAACTGGATACTGAATAAAATACACCCTTCCAAGTGCCAGATACAACCCGGTGATCGCTCTCTAACAGGGCGACGAGGAGGGGATCGCCGGGTAGGATTATGCTATGCGATGCTACTTGGAGGACTTCAATCTACTCTCTTCTACATGCTGCAAGATGGAGATGACCAGAAGCGTAGTCTTCGACAGGACTAGCTATCCCCCTTTTAATTCTGGTATTCTGCAGTTCAGCCCACTGATATGCCCCTTTACACATATACCCATGCATATGTAGTGTAGCTCCTTGCTTGCGAGTACTTTGGATGAGTACTCACGGTTGCTTCTCTCCCTCTTTTCCCCCTTTTCCTTTCTATCTGGTTGTCGCAATCAGATGTTGGGGTCCAGGAGCCAGACGCCACTGTCGACGACGACACCTACGACACTGGAGGTGCCTACTACTACGTGCAGGCTGCTGACGACGACCAGGAGTAGTTAGGAGGATCCCAGGCAGGAGGCCTGCGCCTCGTTCGATCTGTATCCCAGTTTGTGCTAGCCTTCTTAAGGCAAACTTGTTTAACTTATGTCTGTACTCAGATATTGTTGCTTCCGCTCACTCGTCTATGATCGAGCACTTGTATTCGAGCCCTCGAGGCCCCTGGCTTGTATTATGATGCTTGTATGACTTATTTATGTTTTAGAGTTGTGTTGTGATATCTTCCCGTGAGTCCCTGATCTTGATCGTACACATTTTCGTGCATGATTAGTGTACGGTCAAAACGGGGGCGTCACAAGTTGGTATCAGAGCCAACTGCCTGTAGGAATCCCCCTTTCCACACTCCTTGGCCGAAGTTGGGTCTAGACATTACAAAACTTTTACTAACATGGCTGTGTGTCTTACGGGCCCACGTCGCCATTGGGTGGTACTAGTATCTTTTACTCCTCGACCTTTACTCTGGGACTCTGAACTCTCTTCTACTCGGGTTAAACGAATTTACTAACTTTAACACTAGGATCCCGTGACCGCATTCACCCCAAAGTTGGATAAGCCATAGTTGTTTCTTAGAATAGTATTTTGAACAATTCACACACTGTCATTTGACTCCTTTGAAACGTCTTGCTTTCAGATGGAACCCACGAGGTAGGTCGTGCGCCACACGACGGCCATTGGTGCCTCGGGATCACCTGCGGTGCTAGCTGAGATGATGACCTATCTGGGTTATCGCTGGCACCCTGAGTACACCGTCTACGAGGAGTACCAGGACTTTAACCAGGAGCAGTACCGTGCCATCGTCCACCTCTACTCTCGGGAGTACGACTCCACTACTGTGCTGCACACCGCACATGGTGTTGGTGTGACCATCGATATGGCTGTCCACGATGCTGCCTATGCTGCTCTGACACGTCTTCGTGGAGAGTATCAGGAGTTGGACACCTCCCCTTTCAGGCACATTGCTATCGCATCTGATGTTGGTGCGGAGGGATACTATACTGCTGCCTACTCCACTGTCACCCGAGAGCCCTTCTACCATCAGCACCTGGTTCTGCATGCTGATGGGCTGGATCGAGCTAACCGAGCTCTTCGCCACGAGATGTACACCACCCGTCAGCACCTTTACCGTGCTCTGACGCTGCTGCACCCCTTTGTCCGGTCTGGACAGGTACCGCGTACTGCGATCTACCCAGCCAGGACCGTGATGCCCCACGGTGTTGGTTGGCCAGAGGTGGGAGGCTACTCTCCCGCACTTGGTCCTTTTCTGCCACCTGAGCACCGGGCTCTACACCTGAGTATCCGCGGCCCCCAGTCTGCTGACGTGGAGGATTATCCGTTACCTCACTACCAGCTGTCGGGCTACGATTACCTCCACAGTACCTCTTGGGACTGATGTAGGCTTGCTTGTAGTATTAGTTGCAGTCGCCGCGAGCCTGTGTGCCGCCTATGATGTTTTAGTCTATGTACTGAACTCTATGTACTGAACTCTATGCATGGCCCCTTTTGTAAGTTATGCCGACTACTATGTAGTAGCTATCGTGCTCCATTCATTGTGCATGTTTCATCATGAATGATTCTTGTCATTGCAAATTTTCTCAATGCTGAACTACCCCTGTTATATATTAGCAGGATGGTTAGACCAGGTGGTCGTGGTCGTGGTGGCGATGCCCCACCACCACCTGAGTACATGGCTGGTATGATCCAACAGTTTGAACTGAACCGCCAATTCATGGAAAATATGATGGCTCAGTTTCCTCGCCCCAATATGAACCAACAGCCAGCTCAAGTGACTCTTCAAGATTTCATACGCCTGAACCCAACCATCTACCGCAGCTCAACTCAGCCTCTGGATGCTGATGACTGGCTCCGTGACATCACCTATGAGATGGAGTCTGCTGATGTAGCCCCTGCCAGCTATGTCACCTTTGCTTCCTTCTTCTTGAAGGGACCCGCAGCTCAATGGTGGGACAGCCACAGGCGTACTCTGCCAGCTGGAACAATCATCACCTGGCCAGACTTCCAAGCTGCTTTCCGTGCCCGCTTCATTCCTCAAGGAGTCATGGACCGGAAGAAGCGTGAGTTCCGCAACCTCACCCAAGGCAACAAAACTGTCGAAGCTTATCAGCGGGAGTTTCTGGACTTGTCCCGCTATGCTGAAGAAGACATTGCAACTGATGCACGCAGACAGGAGAAGTTCCGTGATGGCCTTCAAGCTGACATCAAGCTCGCACTTCTAGTGCATGACTTTGCTGATTTCGCCACCTTGGTGAACAAGGCCATCAATGTCGAAACAGGTCTGCAGGAATACCAGAGCTCTCACAGGCGCAATCGTGACACGGGCTCATCTTCGGGCCCGCCCTCACAGAAGCGTAAGATATGGATCCCGAACAGCATGTACCGTCCAAATGCATCTGCGCCAAGGCAGACCTATGCTGCACCTCGTCTGCCTCCACCACCGTCTAGGCAGTCAAGACTTCCAGCTCCACCATCCCAAGCTCCTGTTCCCACTCCGAATAATGGCTTGTGCTTCAGGTGTGGTCAACCAGGGCACCGTGCTAAAGAATGCAACCAGAACCAGAATCAACTGGCCCTTCCAGCAACTGGCCGTGGTAACAATCAGCCCCGCAACAACAATGCTAAGTCTTATGGTCGTGCTCATGCCAACCACGTTGATCTCAACGAAGCTCAAGACCAGCCTGCTACTGTGATGGGTACACTCCTCGTAAATTCAGTACCAGCATCCGTTTTATTTGATATAGGTGCATCGCATTCATTCATGTCAGAAGATTTTGCATACAAGCACGACGTTAAATATGAGGAGATGAACACCTCTATATTGGTCAAAACCCCCGTGGGACAGTGTCAAACCTCCTTGGTTGGCATCGATGTCCCCGTGGAAATCGAAGGGCTGGAATTCTATGCCTCTCCCATTATCCTGAAGACGTCTAACATCGACCTCATTTTGGGTATGGATTGGTTGAAAGCGCATACTGCTTCTATAGTTTGTGCCACTAAGACCGTCCATCTGCTACACCCTTCAGATGAAATAGTTGCTTACCAAGCTCATCTGCTGCAAAATGCCGAGGCAAGGCTCTATGCATTGAATGCATTGAACGCTGCACCACTCGAGGGCATTGAAAACATTCCCGTCGTGCGTGAATTCCTCGACGTCTTCCCTGAAGAACTTCCAGGGATTCCCCCTGCTAGAGCTGTCGAATTCATCATCGACTTGAAACCAGGCACCACTCCTATAGCCAAGCGACCCTACAAAATGCCGCCGCATGAACTCCTTGAGCTTAAGGAGGAAATCGACAAATCTCTTCGCAAAGGATTCATTCGCCCAAGTTGCTCTCCTTGGGGAGCACCTTCTCTCTTTGTCAAGAAGAAGGATGGGACAAACCGGTTAGTTCAAGACTACCGTCCTATAAACCAAGCTACCATTCAGAATAAATACCCTCTTCCTCGGATCAATGATCTGTATGATCAACTGGTGGGTTCGTCAGTGTTCTCTAAGCTCGACTTGAGGTTGGGCTACCATCAGATCCGTGTTCGCGAAGAGGATATCCCAAAGACCGCCTTCGTGACTCGCTATGGTTCATACGAGTACACCGTCATGTCTTTCGGTTTAACCAATGCTCCAGCCACCTTCTCTCGTCTGATGAACTATATATTCATGGATTACCTCGACAAGTTCGTCATGGTTTATCTGGATGATATCCTGGTATTTTCCAAGAACAAAGAAGAACATGCCGAACATCTTCGACTTGTGCTGGAGAAGCTACGAGAGCATCAACTATATGCCAAGTTCTCCAAATGTGAATTCTGGCTACCGGAAGTAACCTATCTTGGGCATGTCATCTCTAAGGATGGTATTGCCGTCAACCCCGAGCGAGTTCAGGCTATTCTTGATTGGACTCCTCCCAAGAACGTTAAGCAAGTCAGAAGTTTTCTCGGTCTCGCCAGCTATTGCCATCGATTCGTCGAGAACTTCTCTAAGATCGCCAGGCCTCTGACTAACCTGTTGCATAAGGGTGTCAAGTTCCAATGGACAGACAAATGTCAAGAAAGTTTCCAGGCACTCAAAGACAAGTTGACTTCTGCTCCAGTTCTAGCTCCACCTGATACTAAGAAGGACTTTGTCGTTTACTGCGACGCTTCCCGTCAAGGATTAGGCTGTGTCCTAATGCAAGACCGCAAAGTGATTGCTTATGCCTCTCGACAATTGCGCCCTCACGAAGAGAACTACCCAGTTCACGACCTCGAACTTTCTGCTGTCATTCATGCGCTGAAGCAGTGGCGACATTACCTTCTCGGTAATCGTTGCGAGATCTTCACTGACCACCAAAGTCTGAAGTATCTGTTTACTCAGCCAGATCTGAACCTCCGTCAATAGAGATGGATGGAGCTTGTTGCAGACTTTGACTTGGGTATTCCTATACGCCAGGCAAGGCTAATGTAATGGCTGATGCCTTGAGCCGCAAGTCTTACTGCAACCACCTCCAGGTTCACAAAGTTCAGCCCTCGCTTGTTGAAGAATTCAGGAAGCTGAACCTCCATATTGTTCCTTCGGGTGCACTCACTCCCCCTCCTAAGGAGTTTGGCAAGGTGAACCTCCACGTTGTTACCCAGGGTTCCCTCAATACCCTAGTTGCTAAACCAGATCTCGTGGATAGCATCAAAAGGCTAAAGAAGTATGACTCTGAAGCCCACAAGATTAAGCGCTACCTCGCAGAAGGAAAGCCCTCATTCTTCACCATTGCTGAAGATGGCACCCTATACTTCAAGGGCCGCCTAGTGGTGCCATGTGCAGAGAAAAACCTGGATATGACACAGGAAGTTATGAAAGAAGCTCATGATACGCCTCTATGTATCCATCCTGGTAGTACAAAGATGTACCAAGACATCCGTCAGAGATTCTGGTGGTCTAATATGAAGCAAGCCATTGCTCGTTATGTTGCTGAGTGTGACGTTTGCCGTCGTATCAAAGCAGAACATCAAAAGCCTGCTGGAACTCTGCAACCTATCTCTATTCCTGAATGGAAATGGGACCATGTTGAGATGGATTTCGTCACTGGATTTCCCAAATCACAGAAAGGTAATGATGCTATTCTTGTCGTCATTGACCGGCTTTCCAAAGTTGCACATTTCCTGGCAGTCAAAGAAACGATCACTGCTAGCCAGTTGGCAACGCTCTATATGTCCAGGATTGTTTCACTCCACGGTATTCCATTGGTTATCAGCTCAGACCGTGGCAGCTTATTTACTTCAAGATTCTGGGAAAGTTTCCAAGAAACTATGGGAACTCATCTGTCATTCAGTACTGCGTTTCATCCTCAATCGCAAGGACAAGTTGAACGCGTCAACCAAGTTCTCGAAGACATGCTTCGAGCTTGCGTTATTTCCTTCGGCAAGAAATGGGAGGAATCTCTCCCGTATGCTGAGTTCTCTTATAATAATAGCTATCAAGCTAGTCTGAAGATGGCCCCCTTCGAAGTGTTATATGGACGAAAGTGCCGAACCCCTCTGAACTGGTCAGAAACTGGGGAACGTCCACTCTTCGGTCCAGATATTATCCAAGATGCCGAAGAACAAGTCCGCATTATTCGTGAGAATCTCAAGACTGCTCAGTCACGTCAGAAGAGTCAGTATGACCGTCATCATAAAGACATGGTCTATCAACCTGGCGAAAAGGCTTATCTTCGAGTCACACCTATGAAGGGTGCTCACCGCTTCGGGATCAAGGGCAAACTAGCTCCTCGCTATATTGGCCCATTCACTATTCTCGAAAGGCGTGGAAAAGTGGCATACCAACTGGAGCTACCGCCGAACCTTTCTCAGGTTCACGATGTGTTCCATGTGTCACAGCTCCGCCGTTGCTTCAAGGATCCAATCCGAGCTGTGGATCATGAAGTGCTCGAATTGCAGCAAGACCTCTCCTATAAGGAGCATCCGGTCCGCATTCTCGACCAAGCTGAACGCCGCACACGTCAGAAGGCGATCAAGTTTCTCAAAGTCCAGTGGTCGCACCATTCTGAAGATGAGGCCACTTGGGAACGAGAGGATCGTCTGCGCGAAGAATACCCCGCACTGTTTCCTTCTACCTCCTAAATCTCGGGACGAGATTTCTTGTAGTGGAGGAGATTTGTAACACCCTGAGGATCATGCTACAGTAACTCTCTGTGATTAAGCTAATCATGTTGCTAAACAGGGCATGATCACATTTGGAATCACATTTCTTTTCAAACTCCTAATTCAAACTTCAATTAAAATCAAAGTGGAAAATAAAAGTTTTCAAAAATTTAAACAAAAATGTTCGGTGGGTGCCAAATAATACACTGGTAATTATGGTGGAGAAAACACATTTTTATAAAATACCTAAATACTTTTAAATGAAATAAAACAGAAAAGAAAATAAATAAATAAAAAGAGAATACAACAGAAAACAGAACAGGCAAAGAAAAAAAAGAGAAGGCCCTTCCCCCCCGCTGGACCCCTGGCCCGACTGGGCCGACCCCCGGCCCCGCCCACCTCTCCTGCTCGCCCCCTTCCCTGTTCCCCCGACCGGGGTCGGAACAGGGGCAGTCCCCGCCGCACCCCCTCGCCGGCGACGGGGAGGATAAGGACGCCAGCTCCTCCCCGCCTCCTCGGGCCTCTCTCCCACTCGCCCCCGCTCTCCTCTCGGCCCCTGCGCCTCTCTCTTCCCCCCAGATCCGCGCCGCTCTCTCCTTCCCCACGCCCGACGCGGTCGCCGCCATTCACCGTCGTTCACACGGCCACCGTGCCCACCTCGCCGCCCCACGTTGTCTCCAAGGACCGCCGTCGCCCGCTGCTTCGTCTGGTGCAGCCCGTTGGGGACCGGAGCCCCTACAACGAGCACACCGAGCTCGTCTTCAACTTCGGACGCCGGCGACCCCCTTCTTCCCCGGCGCCGACCTGCTGCTCCTAAGCCTCTCACCGGCCTCCGTGTGCCACGCGGTGAGCCTCTCTCCCCTCCTCCCCTGTCTTTTCTCTCTCGCGCGCCCCCTAGCTGCTTCCCCACGCGCGCCCGAACGCCGCGCCGCGGAGCTCGCCGCCGGCGAGGCTCCGGTGACCTGTTGGTCACGGGCTCAAGCCCGTTGCACTCCCCACCTCGCGTAGATGCCCCCCAGCCGCTCCGCTTGCTCGATAGCCCGCCGTAGCCTCATTTTCGTCGGGCACCCGTGCGCGCCACCGCCTCCGCCGCTCGCCGGCGCCGATTCCGGCCAAGTCCGGCGAAGCCCCGGCCACCCCTGGATGCGGTGCTGCGAGCCCTTTCGAATGGGCCTAGCCCCGCTCCTCCCCGAGCCCCGTAGCGCGATTCTGGCCAACTCCGGCGAGGGGCCGCCGCTGTTTTGGTCGCCGGAGTTGCTCCGGCGCCGGCCGCCGACGTGGCCGGCCTGGGGCCACTGCCAGTGGGCCCCGTGGGTCCCAGTTGACTGGGTTGACCCAGTCAACTGCTGACTGGGCAGGCCCAGCCACTGACATGCGGGCCCCGCCGCAAAATTAAAAAAAGAGAGAGAAAAGGAAAAATGTTTCATAAATAAAAATAATTAGATTAACTAATCACTCACTGACATATGGGGCCCACCCCTCTAATTAGACTGTTAGTTTAGTTTAAATTAATATTAGACTAACAGAGGCTGACATGTGGGTCCCACTGGACCCACCTGTCTGGTTTGACTGGTCAGCCGACCTGTTGACCTGCTGACGTCAGCATTGCCTCATGCTGACGTCATAATTCATTTTTGCTTAATTTAAATAATTCCAGAAATTCAAATAAACTTTGAATATTCATATCTTTTAAACCGTAACTCGGATGAAAATGTTTTCTATATGAAAGTTGCTCAGAACGACGAGACGAATCCGAATACGCAGTCTGTTCGTCCACCACAACCCCCTAACCTATCGAACTAGCAACTTTCCCCCTCCGGTCCATCTGTCCGAAAACGCGAAACATCGGGAATACTTCCCGGATGTTCCCCCCCTTCGCCGGTACCACCTACTGTCGCGTTAGGGCACACCTAGCACCGCTCATTTTCATGTCACGCATCGTCATGCTTATGTTTGCATTGTATTTACTGTTTCTTCCCCCCTCTTCTCTCCGGTAGACTACGAGACCGACACTGCTGCTGCCCAGTTCGACTACGGAGTCGACGACCCCTCCTACTTGCCAGAGCAACCAGGCAAGCCCCCCCCCCCTTCATCACCAGATATCGCCTATTCTTCTCTATACTGCTTGCATTAGAGTAGTGTAGCATGTTACTGCTTTTCGATATCCTATCCTGATGCATAGCCTATCCTTGCTACTACTGTTGATACATGTACCTGCAATCCTACATGCTTAGTATAGGATGCTAGTTTTCCATCAGTGGCCCTACATTCTTGTCCGTCTGCTGTGCTATACTATCGGGCCGTGATCACCTGGGCGGTGATCACGGGTATATACTTATATACTATATACATGACACATGTGATGACTAAAGTCGGGTCGGCTCGTAGGAGTACCCGTGAGTGGATCTTTGTGGCGGAGCCACAGGGCAGGTTGAGACTGCCTAGGTGAGAGGTGGGCCTGGCCCTTGTCGGCGTTCGCGGTTACTTAACACGCTTAACGAGATCTTGGTATTTGATCTGAGTCTGGCCATTTGGTCTATACGCACTAGCCATCTACGCGGGAGTAGTTATGGGTATCCCGGCGTCGTGGTATCAGCCGAAGCCTTCTTGATGTCAGCGACTGAGTGGCGCGCGCCGGATTGGACTGGAACGCCACTAGGCTAGGTCTGCTTCCGGCCACGTACGCAACGTGCAGGTGTGCATAGGGCGATGGGCCCAGACCCCTGCGCGCATAGGGTTAGACCGGCGTGCTGACCTCTCTGTTGTGCTTAGGTGGGGCTGCGATGCGTTGATCTTACGAGGCCGGGCATGACTCAGGAAAGTGTGTCCGGCCAAATGGGATCGAGCGTGTTGGGTTATGTGGTGCACCCCTGCAGGGAAGTTTATCTATTCGAATAGCCGTGTCCCTCGGTAAAAGGACGACCCGGAGTTGTACCTTGACCTTATGACAACTAGAACTGGATACTGAATAAAATACACCCTTCCAAGTGCCAGATACAACCCGGTGATCGCTCTCTAACAGGGCGACGAGGAGGGGATCGCCGGGTAGGATTATGCTATGCGATGCTACTTGGAGGACTTCAATCTACTCTCTTCTACATGCTGCAAGATGGAGATGACCAGAAGCGTAGTCTTCGACAGGACTAGCTATCCCCCTTTTAATTCTGGTATTCTGCAGTTCAGCCCACTGATATGCCCCTTTACACATATACCCATGCATATGTACTGTAGCTCCTTGCTTGCGAGTACTTTGGATGAGTACTCACGGTTGCTTCTCTCCCTCTTTTCCCCCTTTTCCTTTCTATCTGGTTGTCGCAATCAGATGTTGGGGTCCAGGAGCCAAACGCCACCGTCGACGACGACACCTACGACACTAGAGGTGCCTACTACTACGTGCAGGCCGCTGACGACGACCAGGAGTAGTTAGGAGGATCCCAGGCAGGAGGCCTGCGCCTCGTTCGATCTGTATCCCAGTTTGTGCTAGCCTTCTTAAGGCAAACTTGTTTAACTTATGTCTGTACTCAGATATTGTTGCTTCCGCTGACTCGTCTATGATCGAGCACTTGTATTCGAGTCCTCGAGGCCCCTGGCTTGTATTATGATGCTTGTATGACTTATTTATGTTTTAGAGTTGTGTTGTGATATCTTCCCGTGAGTCCCTGATCTTGATCGTACACATTTGCGTGCATGATTAGTGTACGGTCAAAACGGGGGCGTCACACACCCCGACCCCGTGACCCTCGACACGACTCCCCGACACCTCTTCTTCTTCCTCTTCTTCTTTTAATTTTTTTCATCTTTCTTGTTTATTCTTAAAAAAAACTACCTAAACTAATTGAACTAGAAAACCTAAACTAATTAAATCTAAACTAACTAAACTAAAAAACCTAAACTAATTAAACTAAATAACCTAGACTAATTAAACCTAAACTAACTAAACTAGAAAACCTACACCAATTAAACCTAAACTAACTAAACTAAACAACCTAAACTAATTAAACTAAATAACCTAAACTAATTAAACTAAATAACGTAACCAAATTAAACCTAAACCTAAACTAATTAAACCTAAAGTAACTAAACTAAAAAACCTAAATTAATTAAACCTAAACTAATTAAACTAAATAACCTAAACTAATTAAACCTAAACCTAAACTAAAAATCAGAAGAAGAAAAAACAGCAAAAAACAGGAGATGTGGGGTGGCAGGGGCTCACTGTGGGGGAGGGGGCGGCGGCGACGGGTCGGGGAGGGGGCGGCGACGGGGCGGCGATGGGGCGCGGTGGCGACGGGGCGGGAGGGGGCGGCGACGGGCGGCGCTCCTCGGGGGCGGTCCACCAGCGGCTACGGCGGGGAGGCTCGGGAGGGGGCGGGGAGGCAGGGAGGGGGCGGCAACCGGGCGGGGGAGGCGGCGATGGAGAGGTGGTGGGCCGGTGGGGCGGCGGGGCCGTGGGCGACGGGGCGGCGACGGTGCTCGTCGGGCGGAGAGGAGAGGAGAGGAGAAAGAGATAGGGCGACGGCGGGGGCGCGGGCCGTTAACTTATTTTGAAGCTTTGCCGTCCGTGTTGTCTTTGTCGTCCGCAAGCTGAGGGCAAGCAAGGTGGCCCAATCCTTTTTGTAGCAAAGGACAAGCCTGGACAAATTCTTATATAGAGAAAAGCGCTCCCGAGGACACATGGGAATTATCGTCAAGCTAGTTTTCATCACGTTCATATGATTCGCGTTCGGTACTTTGATAATTTGATATGTGGGTGGACCGGTGCTTGGGTGCTATCCTTACTTGGACAAGCATCCCACTTATGGTTAACCCCTATTGCAAGCATCCGCAACTACAAAAGAAGTATTAAGGTAAACCTAACCATAGCATGAAACATATGGATCCAAATCAGCCCCTTACGAAGCAACGCATAAACTAGGGTTTAAGCTTCTGTCACTCTAGCAACCCATCATCTACTTATTACTCCCCAATGCCTTCCTCTAGGCCCAAATAATGGTGAAGTGTCATGTAGTCGACGTTCACATAACACCACTAGAGGAGAGACAACATACATCTCATCAAGATATCGAACGAATACCAAATTCACATGACTACTAATAGCAAGACTTCTCCCATGTCCTAAGGAACAAACATAACTACTCACAAAGCATATTCATTTTCATAATCAGAGGAGTATTAATATGCATATAGGATCTGAACATATGATCTTCCACCAAATAAACCAACTAGTATCAACTACAAGGAGTAATCAACACTACTAGCAACCTACAGGTACCAATCCCAGACTTAGAGACAAGAATTGGATACAAGAGATGAAGTAGGGTTTGAGAGGAGATGGTGCTGGTGAAGATGTTGATGGAGATTGGCCCTCTCCCGATGAGAGGAGCATTGGTGATGACGATGGCGATGATTTCCCCCTCCCGAAGGGAAGTGTCCCCGGCAGAACAGCTCTGCCGGAGCCCTAGATTGGTTCCGCCAAGGTTCTGCCTCATGGCGGCGGAGTCTCGTCCCGAAAGCTTGCTTATGATTTTTCTTCGGACGAAAGACTTCATATAGCAGAAGATGGGCACCGGAGGGCCAACAGGGGGCCCACGAGGCAGGGGCATGCCCAGGGGGGTAGGGCGCGCCCCCCACCCTCGTGGCCAGGGTGTGGGCCCCCTCTGGTATTTCTTCCGCTCAGTATTTTCTATTATTTCCAAAAATAACTTTCGTGGAGTTTTAGGACTTTTGGGGTTGTGTAGAATAGGTCTCTAATATTTGCTCCTTTTCCAGCCCAGAATTCCAGCTGCCGGCATTCTCCCTCCTTATGTAAACCTTGTAAAATAAGAGAGAATAGGCATAAGTATTGTGACATAATGTGTAATAACAGCCCATAATGCAATAAATATTGATATAAAAGCATGATGCAAAATGGACGTATCAACTCCCCCAAGCTTAGACATCGCTTGTCCTCAAGCGGAAGCCGATAACGATAAATGTGTCCACATGTTTAGAGGTAGAGGTGTCGATAAAATAAAATACGGACATGAGGGCATCATGATTATTCTTAAAACAGCAACATGTATGGATAATGTCATATGATTTCTTATGCTCAAGTAATAATCTATTCACAATGCAAAGTATGAATCAAAAACTTTATTGAGAACCAACAAACTATAATCTCAGTCATTGAAGCAATTGCAATTTATCATAACATCAGAAAGAGTCTATGTCAGAGCTTTTTAGCAAGTCCACATACTCAACTATCATTTAGTCTTTCACAATTGCTAACACTCACGCAATACTTGTGGTTACGGAATTTTAATCGGACACAGAGAAAGATAGGGGCTTATAGTTTCACCTCCCAACCTTTTACCTCAAGGGTAATGTCAACAATAATAGTTCATGCTAACTTACATCCAATTAGATATATATGTCTGGATCTTTCCAACGCACTGTGCTTGCCAAAGGATAAAATATAAAAAGGAAAGGTGAAGATCACCATGACTCTTGCATAAGGTAGAAGATAATAGTAAAAGATAGGCCCTTCGCAGAGGGAAGCAGAGGTTGTCATGTGCTTTCAGAGTTGGATGCACAAAATCTTAATGCGAAAGAACGTCACTTTATATTGCCACTCGTGATATGAACCTTTATTATGCAGTCCGTCGCTTTTATTTCTTCCACATCACAAGATCGTATAAAGCTTATTTCCTCCACACCAATCAATCATACATATTTAGAGAGCAATTTTTATTGCTTGCACCGATGACAACTTACTGAAGGATCTTACTCAACCCATAGGTAGATATGGTTGACTCTCATGGCAAAACTGGTTTAAGGATAATTGGAAGCACAAGTAGTATCTCTACTTGGTGCAAAGAATTTGGCTAGCATGAGGGGGAAAGGCAAGCTCAACATGTTGGATGATCCATGACAATATACTTTATTTCAGATATAAGAAAACATAACCCATTACGTTGTCTTCCTTGTCCAACATCAACTCTTTAGCATGTCATATTTTAATGAGTGCTCACAATCATAAAAGATGTCCAAGATAGTATATTTATATGTGAAACCCCTCTTTCTTTATTACTTCCTATTAATTGCAATGATGACCAAAGCTATGTTTGTGAACTCTCAACAACTTTTAATCATCATACTCTTTCTATGTGAAGTCATTACTCTTCATAAGATCAATATGATCTCTTTTTATTTCTTTTTATTCCTTTCTCTTTTCTTTTATTCACTCAAGATCATAGAAAGATAATCAAGCCCTTGACTCAACACTAATCTTTATTATATAGCTCACAGACTCGATTACATAGAGGGATCATAAAGCAAAACTCAAAACTAGATCTTACCGAAAACTTTATTCTACTAGATCAAGATACTACTAAAAAGGGTCGAACTAAGAAAAACGGTAAAGATAGGAGATGTGGTGGTGATACGATACCGGGGCACCTCCCCCAAGCTTGGCAGTTGCCAAGGGGAGTGCCCATACCCATATGATTATGTTTCCTTGTTCGGAGGTGTTGGTGTGATATTCTTGGTGATGATACTCCTCAGGATACGATTCTCTTCTTCGAGCTTATTAAGTTGCTGCTTGAGATCCATTATCTCCTTACGAAGCTTTCCTGTAACGGCCAAAGCTCCTTGCACCCAAGGGTGTTGCATAGCTGCGGGAGAACAAGTGACACTCTTCTTCATATTTTCATAAGAAAGAAATCTAACATTGGAAGGGATAACCGAGTTTGGAATAGCCGAGCTCTGTAGTTCTCCCAATGTGAATCCAGCTCGGAATCGAGAAGTGACTTCTTGATCCTCCTCCATGGCGTCTATCCTTTTCAAATCAGCCTCCACCTCTTCCTCTGTTGCTGGCCCGAAGTGGTCAGCGTCGCTATTTGTCCTTGATCTTGGTGCCGGATGAGACACCCGGCTCTCCCCGACTGACTCTTGAGAAGACATCTTGCTCTAATCTGCAGCAACAACAGCTCGAAACGAAAACAGAGGATATTTTCGTGATACAGGAGTCAAAACCTTCGGGAGATTATATAATGAATTTTCACCGATCAAAATTCGTGATACAGGAGTCCAAGAAAACGGAGTCCGGAGAGCGCACGGGGTGCCCACGAGGCAGGGGGTAGGGCGCGCCGTCCACCCTCGTGGAGCCCTCGTGTCCTTCCCGGACTGCTTCTTATTTTTCTATTTTTCTAAATATTCCAAAACCTTAGAAAAATTGCCATTAGAACTGTTTTGGAGTCGGTTTACTTACCGTACCACATACCTATTCCTTTTCGGAGTCTGAAACGTTCCGGAAAGTGTCCCATATGTATTCCTCCGGGATCACGGTTTCAATAACATTGGTTTCAACATTTATAGGATTACCTGAGATATAATGTTTAATTCTTTGACCGTTCACCACCTTCGGATTTGTGCCCTCGAAGTTGTTGATTTTTATGGCACCGGAACGATAGACCTCCTCGATAACGTAAGGGCCTTCCCATTTAGAGAGAAGTTTCCTGCAAAAAATCTTAAATGAGAGTTGTATAGCAATACATAATCACCTACATTAAACTCACGCTTTTTGTATCCTTTTGTCATGCCATCTTTTAACTTTTTCTTTAAACAATTTGGCATTCTCATAGGCTTGGGTTCTCCATTCATCAAGTGAGCTAATGTCAAATACCCTCTTCTCACCGGCAAGTTTGAAATCATAGTTAAGCTCTTTAATAGCCCAATAAGCCTTATGTTCTAGTTCGAGAGGTAAGTGACATGCTTTACCATAAACCATTTTATACGAAGACATACCCATAGGATTTTTATATGTAGTTCTATAGGCCCATAATGCATCATTAAGTTTCTTGGACCAATTCTTTCTAGATCTATTAACGGTCTTTTGCAAAATTAATTTGAGTTCTCTATTACTCAATTCTACTTGACCACTAGACTGTGGGTGATAAGGAGATGCAATTCTATGATTAACATCATATTTAGCAAGCATTTTACGGAAAGCACCATGAATAAAATGTGAACCACCATCAGTCATTAAATATCTAGGGACTCCAAACCTTGGAAAAATAACTTCTTTAAGCATCTTGATAGAGGTGTTATGATCAGCACTACTAGTTGGAATAGCTTCTACCCACTTAGTAACGTAATCAACAGCAACTAAAATATGCGTATATCCATTAGAGGCAGGAAACGGTCCCATATAATCAAAGCCCCAAACATCAAATGGTTCAATAACAAGTGAATAATTCATAGGCATTTCTTGACGTCTACTAATATTACCAATTCTTTGACATTCATCACAAGATAAGACAAACTTACGGGCATCCTTGAAGAGAGTAGGCCAATAAAAACCGGATTGCAATACCTTATGTGCAGTTCTATCTCCAGCGTGGTGTCCTCCATAAGCCTCGGAGTGACACTTGCGTAGGATCTGTTCCTGTTCATGCTCAGGTACACAACGCCTAATAACACCATCTACTCCTTCTTTATAAAGATGTGGGTCATCCCAAAAGTAATGTCTCAAATCATAGAAAAACTTTTTCTTTTGCTGGTATGTGAAACTAGGTGGTATAAATTTAGCAACAATGTAATTAGCATAATCAGCATACCATGGAGCAGTACGAGAATCATTTATGACATTTAATTGTTCATCAGGAAAGCTATCATCAATAGGTAGTGGGTCATCAAGAACATTTTCCAACCTAGACAAGTTGTCTGCAACGGGGTTCTCAGCTCCCTTTCTATCAATAATATGTAAATCAAATTCTTGTAGCGGGAGAACCCATCTAATAAGTATAGGTTTAGCATCTTTCTTTTCCATAAGATATTTAATAGCAGCATGATCAGTGTGAATAGTTACTTTAGAATCAACAATATAAGGTCTGAACTTATCACACGCAAATACAACTGCTAAGAATTCCTTTTCAGTAGTAGCATAATTTCTCTCAGAATTGTCTAGAGTTTTACTAGCATATTGAATAACATTTAATTTATTATCAACTCTTTTCCCTAGGACAACACCTACAGCATAATCACTAGCATCACACATAATTTCAAAAGGTAAATTCCAATCTGGTGGTTGAACAATAGGTGCAGAGAGGAATGCTTTCTTAAGTATTTCAAATGCTTCTACACAATCATCATCAAAGAAAAATGGTATATATTTTTGTAATAGATTAGTCAGAGGCCGAGAGATTTTTGAGAAGTCTTTAATGAACCTCCTGTAAAAATCGGCATGACCAAGGAAACTTCTTATACCTTTGATGTCCTTGGGACATGGCATCTTCTCAATAGCATCAACTTTGGCTTTATCAACTTCAATACCTCTCTCAAAAATTTTATGCCCCAAGACAATACCTTCATTAACCATAAAGTGGCACTTTTCCCAGTTCAAGACAAGATTAGTTTCTTCACATCTCTGCAAAACTCGATCAAGGTTGCTTAAGCAATCATCAAAAGAGGATCCATAAATGGAGAAATCATCCATGAAAACCTCACATATCTTTTCACAAAAGTCAGAGAATATAGCCATCATGCATCTTTGAAAGGTAGCAGGTGCATTACATAAACCAAAAGGCATACGTCTATAAGCAAAAGTACCAAAAGGGCAAGTAAAAGTGGTCTTCGATTGATCATCAGCTGACACAGGTATTTGAGAGAAACCAGAGTAACCATCTAGAAAGAAAAAATGTGTATGTTTGGATAATCTTTCTAGCATTTGATCAATAAAAGGTAAGGGGTAATGATCCTTTTTAGTAGCTTTATTTAATTTGCGGAAATCAATTACCATCCTATAACCTGTAATAATTCTTTGCGGGATCAATTCATCTTTATCATTAGGAACGACGGTAATACCTCCCTTTTTAGGGACACAATGGACATGACTTACCCATTGACTATCAGCAATGGGATAAATAATACCTGCCTCAAGAAGCTTTAGTATTTCCTTTCTTACCACTTCTTTCATCTTAGGATTCAGTCATCGTTGATGATCACGAACTGGTTTGGCATCTTTCTCCAAATTTATTTTGTGTTGGCATAGAGTGGGACTAATACCCTTAAGATCATCAAGAGTATATCCAATAGCAGCGCGGTGCTTCTTCAGAGTTTTCAATAATCTCTCTTCTTCATGCTCTGAAAGGTTAGCACTAATAATAACAGGTTATATCTTTTTCTCATCAAGATAAACATATTTAAGAGTATCAGGTAACGGTTTAAGCTCAAACAGGGGATCACCCTTGGGTGGGGGAGGATCCCCTAGGATTTCAACAGGCAAATTGTGTTTCAGGATAGGTTCCTGTTTAAAGAATACTTCATCAATTTCCCTTCTTTCATTCATAAACATATTATTTTCATGGTCTAGCAAATATTGTTCTAAAGGATCATTAGGAGGTACGACAATAGAAGCAAGACCAATAATTTCATCCTTACTAGGAAATTCCTCTTCACGGTGTTGTCTACGAAATTTAGAAAAGTTAAACTCATGAGACATATCACCTAAACCAATAGTAACAACATCCTTTTCGCAGTCTATCCTAGCATTAACAGTGTTCAAGAAGGGTCTACCAAATATAATGGGACAAAAGCTATCTTGTGGGGAACCAAGAACAAGAAAATCAGCAGGATATTTAGTTTTCCCACACAAGACTTCAACATCTCTAACAATTCCAATTGGTGATATAGTATCTCTATTAGCAAGTTTAACTGTGACATCAATATCTTCTAACTCAGTAGGTGCAATATCATGCATAATTTCTTTGTATAAGTCATGAGGTATAGCACTAGCATTGGCACCCATGTCACATAAGCCATGATAAAAATGATCTCCTATTTTAACAGAAATAACAGGCATGCCTACCACAGGTCTATGTTTATCTTTAGCACAAGGTTTAGCAATTCTAGCAGTTTCATCACAGAAATAAATAACATGCCCATCGATATTATCAGCCAAGAGATCTTTAACAATAGCAATATTAGGTTCAACTTTAACTTGCTCAGGAGATGTATAAGTTCTAATATTGCTTTTACGAACCACAGTTGAAGCTTTAGCATGATCTTTTATCCTAATAGGGAAAGGTGGTTTCTCAACATAAGCCGTAGGAACAATAGGATCATTATAAGTGATAGTCTTTTCTTCAACTTTAATAGGTGCAGCTACTTTTACTTCTATGGGAGGATGATATTTAAACCACTTATCCTTAGGGAGATCAACATGAGCAGCAAAAGATTCACAGAAAGAAGCTACTATCTCAGAGTCAAGTCCATATTTAGTGCTAAATTTATGGAAAACATCGGTATCCATAAAATATTTAACACAATCAAACTTAGGTGCCATACCTGACTCCTTACCTCCGTCGAGATCCCAATCTTCAGAGTTGCGTTTAATTCTTTCCAATAAATCCCATTTGAATTCAATAGTCTTCATCATAAACGAGCCAGCACAAGAAGTATCGAGCATGGTGCGATTGTTATCAGAAAGCCGAGCATAAATTTTTTGAATAATTATCTCTCTTGGGAGCTCATGATTGGGGCATGAATATAACATTGATTTAAGCCTCCCCCAAGCTTGAGCGATGCTTTCTCCTTCGCGAGGCCAGAAATTATATATATAATTGCGATCACGATGAACAAGATGCATAGGATAAAACTTCTGATGAAATTCCAATTTCAATCGTTTGTAGTTCCATGATCCCATATCATCACATAGCCTATACCATGTCAATGCATCTCCCTTCAAAGATAAAGGGAAGACCTTCTTCTTAATAACATCATCGGGCACACCTGCAAGCTTAAATAATCCACAAACTTCATCCACATAGATTAGGTGCTCATCAGGATGCATTGTTCCGTCTCCTGCAAAAGGATTAGCTAGCAGTTATTCTATCATACCCGAAGGAATCTCAAAGTAGACATTTTCATTTTCAGTAGGTTCAGTAGGTTGAGGAGCAACTCTTTGCTCTACTGGTCGGGGTGAAGATACCCCGAACAAGCCCCTCAGAGGATTACTTTCCATAGTAACAAGTGACAGTAAATTTCAGCACACTATATAAATTTTTTCCTTACCAAATTCCACCTACCAAAGGCGCTTCACTCCCCGGCAATGGCGCCAGAAAAGAGTCTTGATGACCCACAAGTATAGGGGATCTATCGTAGTCCTTTCGATAAGTAAGAGTGTCGAACCCAACGAGGAGCAGAAAGAAATGATATAAGCGGTTTTCAGCAAGGTATTCTCTGCAAGCACTGAAATTATAGGTAACAGATAGTTTTGTGATAGGATAATTTGTAACGAGCAACAAGTAACAAAAGTAAATAAAGTGCAGCAAGGTGGCCCAATCCTTTTTGTAGCAAAGGACAAGCCTGGACAAATCTTATATAGAGAAAAGCGCTCCCGAGGACACATGGGAATTATCGTCAAGCTAGTTTTCATCACGTTCATATGATTCGCGTTCGGTACTTTGATAATTTGATATGTGGGTGGACCGGTGCTTGGGTGCTGTCCTTACTTGGACAAGCATCCCACTTATGATTAACCCCTATTGCAAGCATCCGCAACTACAAAAGAAGTATTAAGGTAAACCTAACCATAGCATGAAACATATGGATCCAAATCAGCCCCTTACGAAGCAACGCATAAACTAGGGTTTAAGCTTCTGTCACTCTAGCAACCCATCATCTACTTATTACTCCCCAATGCCTTCCTCTAGGCCCAAATAATGGTGAAGTGTCATGTAGTCGACGTTCACATAACACCACTAGAGGAGAGACAACATACATCTCATCAAAATATCGAATGAATACCAAATTCACATGACTACTAATAGCAAGACTTCTCCCATGTCCTAAGGAACAAACGTAACTACTCACAAAGCATATTCATGTTCATAATCAGAGGAGTATTAATATGCATATAGGATCTGAACATATGATCTTCCACCAAATAAACCAACTAGTATCAACTACAAGGAGTAATCAACACTACTAGCAACCTACAGGTACCAATCCCAGACTTAGAGACAAGAATTGGATACAAGAGATGATGTAGGGTTTGAGAGGAGATGGTGCTGGTGAAGATGTTGATGGAGATTGGCCCTCTCCCGATGAGAGGAGAGTTGGTGATGGCGATGGCGATGATTTCCCCCTCCCGGAGGGAAGTGTCCCCGGCAAAACAGCTCTGTCGGAGCCCTAGATTGGTTCCGCCAAGGTTCCGCCTCGTGGCGGCGGAGTCTCATCCGGAAAGCTTGCTTATGATTTTTCTTCGGACGAAAGACTTCATATAGCAGAAAATGGGCACCGGAGGGCTAACAGGGGGGCCACGAGGCAGGGGGGCGCACCCAGGGGGTAGGGCGCGCCCCCACCCTCGTGGCCAGGGTGTGGGCCCCCTCTGGTATTTCTTCCGCTCAGTATTTTTTATTATTTCCAAAAATAACTTTCATGGAGTTTCATGACTTTTGGAGTTGTGCGGAATAGGTCTCTAATATTTGCTCCTTTTCCAGCCCAGAATTCCAGCTGCCGGCATTCTCCCTCCTTATGTAAACCTTGTAAAATAAGAGAGAATAGGCATAAGTATTGTGACATAATGTGTAATAGCAGCCCATAATGCAATAATTATCGATATAAAAGCATGATGCAAAATGGACGTATCAGGGCAACGGACGCTTTGCCGTCCACTGGCGGACGGCAAAGAGGGGGCCCGTTAGGGCTTAACAGCTAGTGGGCCAAACACCCTCTTTGCCGTCAGCTAGCGGACGGCAAAGAAGCTTTGCCGTGAGCTAGCAGACGGCAAAACGTTGGCTGGTGGCAAAGCCTTCCTTTGCCGTCCGCTACCTCTTTGTCGTCCGCTTTCTGCTGGCTGATGGCAAAGCCATTCTTTGCCGCCCGCTAGCCGACGGTAAAGAAGGGGCGCACGACAAATCTTCTGATTCCAGTAGTGTTTATCCCTTTATTTTTGCACCCTTTGATTGCGCAATAGTCAATTATTAGGGTGATCTCTCACAGTAAGTATCAAGTTAAAATGTGCTCTTCCCAGTGTTGTAACCGTCTATAACACATATCGTTCCGGAGTAGGTCATGCACACATGAGTACAAACGGATCGTGAGGTGTAAGGCGGGGATGGTCAGACCATGCATGCAAATAGCACTCGGTTGTCTTGAAGTTATAGCAGAATAGTTCTGAGCTCGGAGCACAAAGCATCGAAAGATGAACAAGAGCCATATGGAGATATGATCGACAAAAGCTTGCCCACCGGTCAAAATTCTCGTCATCAGTGATGCACACATCAATGGCTGAGAACTAGACTTGGATCTTGAATCACTTAAAATCAATTATGTGAGATATTGATTTGAGTGGGAGCACAATTATGTTTAATTAAGTCTAATAACTAGTGCAAATTAATTATGAACAATGTCTATGTGTAGTTTGGATTATAGTTGTAGAATTATGGCTCATAGTTCCACCTTTGTTGTTGAAATTGTTTGACTGTTATTTATCTCGTTGAATCTTTATTATTGAGGGTATCATCCTCTAAGAGTGCCAAGATGGATTTTTGTCCTACTGCATACTTGCGACGCTCTCCCGCTAATGCTATGGGTGACAAGACTTATGTCCTTCGATCCAAAAGTTTATATTGCATTACAGTCTGCTTGCTTCTGAGAAACCTAAACTTCAAAATGTTTGGGATAATTATGTGATATTCTTGGAACTAAAAATTGTTTTCAGAAACAAACAAAGATTAAAAGATATGATATATCTAAATAAGTGTTTTGTTTGCAAGTTCTAGTGAAGTGTTCTACTATATCTAGGATTGGAATGCATAAGATCCGAAAGAACGCCAATCATGAGTTGATGGCGAAAACTTAAAGATAAAGAACAAAACCAAAGGATGTAATGAGATTTACATGCCTAGGGAAGTTCAGGGCTCACGCCACTCTTAAAAGTTAGATGAATCTTCTGCTGAGTGGGAGAAATATTGAAAGTAAAACTATAAGAAGTTTAGAGGAAAAAAGAAAAGAAGACTGGAGTGTCCAGCTCAGGTATGAATGTCATACAAGTTATAAGATGTAGGGAAAGTCGGTCAATCAAAGTGTGATTCTTGAGAATTGTGGTTAAATTGTTAAACACTAAAATTCTTCGGTAATTGTGGTTCAAAGTTGATCACAAGGATACCGACTCGATTGCGGGATGTTGCGAATCGATGCAAAAAAATTACTATGGCCTAATGACCAACAAATTAATGAGGTTAAAATATGTGTTGAAAAACTTTTGTAAAAGTTATGATACTTCTTCATCAACATATTACCTCGGAATTTATTGTCATAATTCATTTTAGAGTTTTGCGCACTCTAGCCCATTGCATAGAAATTGCGAGGAGTTTGTTCATAAGAGAACAATAGTTGTTCGATGTAATGAACAAAAGGGCCATACTCCTATTGTGAATAGGATGAAAGTTATGACTATTGATGATAGAATTAAACATCTATAACACTGACGCTAAATGTCGCAAGACTAAAAGAATACCACATATGTGTGGCACTGCATTTAGTCACATTGGAGAAACCCGCATAGAGAAATTCCATAGTGATGGATTTTGGAGTCATATGATTATGAATCATCAGACACTTGCAACTTTCGTCCAAATTGTGAAGAAAACTAAAATACAATTCACATGCCATAAAGAACGAGCAACAAAATAATTGGAACATGCATATTGATGTGTGTATTCCAAAAAGTATTGTTGCAAGCAGTGGATTTATCTATCTTCAAGGATGACTCAAGTAGATATTTATATTTACTAATTGAGACATGATTCTAGATCTTTTGAAATGGTTCAAAAGATTTTTAGAAAGAAGTAGAAATTATTATAACATGAAAATTATGTTTCTACAATTTAATTGCAGAAAACAATATGTGAGTTACAAATTTAGCGAATGTCTGATGAGCTGTAAAGTGTTTTAAAGCTTACACCTACTAGAGACACTACTAAGAGTAGAGTGTTTTGAGTAGATGTAATCAAACTATGTATGACATAGTGAGATCAACGATGAAATTAATCGATTTTGCCAATATACTCTTAATGTGATGCTTTAGAGACTATGGCTTTTACACTCAAAAAGGATCGCCATCAAATCTATAAGTGCTACTTTGTAGGTTATCCCAAATGGTTGGGTATTCCTCAATCACTACGCCGAGGCAAAGTGTTTTGCTACAGAGTGTAGAAATTTTGAACAAAATGTTTTCTGCAAAATACTAAGTGGGAGGATAGTGCAAATCGACGGGATTATAGAATCTTCATGATCAGGTCGAAGAAAAGAAACTCTATAAGTGGTTCTAAGATTTCTTACTGCAAGCGATATAGAAGCCTCTACGTAGGATATAGAGACTTTGGTTGAACTTGTAGCTCAACTATATAGGTTGGTGATATTCATGCAAACCTTCATGGTGTGCAGACGAAATATTGTTGAACAAAGAATGAACTATGATACACAAAGAAGCGTTAATGGGCCCTGACTCCGGAATTGGCTATATGCCAAAATAATCCGAGATAGTATCCATACACATAATTCAAGTTTCGAACTTGATGGACCCTATGAAAGACTAAACGTCTAAAGTGTAGTGATGGATCTATAGATTGACAATGATAAAAATGTTTTATGCTTGGCTTGTTACAAATATGTTTATGACAAGATCAAGGAGTTGATTACGATGAGATTATCTCATCATAATAATACTTAAAGTCAATTCGGATTAAACTAGCAATTACTAAATATTTCAATTATGAGTTATATCAGATGGATGTCAAAATGATTCCTATGAGATGGAAATAGAACCAAGGTAGTATATTTGATACACACCAAGGTAATTTTCTCAATTCAGAGGATACTAGTAAGTGTGCAAACTTCAAAGATTTGAAGCAAGCATAGTGGAGTTGGAATCTTTGTTTTGATGAATTGATCGAATAATATGATTTCATCGATAGAAGCAAAGATGCTTGTATTTACAAGAAAGTTAGTGGAGCATGATATTATTTCTAAACACTATGTGTGCATGACACATAGTTGATTGGAAATTTCTTGACACTGGTTAAGACTTTATTGAAACTAGTTTTTCAATAAAGCACTTAGGCAATATAGTCCTTGAATTTGGCATTATAATCTATGGAGATAGTAGTGCCTAATCAAGGCTTAGACAAAATACATATTGACAAAATACTAAAGTAGTTTAGTATGAGAACTACCAAGAAGTGTTTCTTGTCAAAGTCACATGGAAGGAGTCTTAGCAAGAATCAGTATCTTGAATACTGATGAGTGAAATACATGATTTCAATCACACTTGTGTTAATTCCATGGTATGTAAATAGCCAGGTATGTCCAAGTACTCCAAGTAAGTTGTGAGCAAAGTTACCAGAATTGTCAAATTGTTGATCATAGGACAACATTGAAAATATCATTAAGTACTGACGACGCGTTTTTCACATACGTAGAAAATGAAAAGATTGTTGTAAGGAGTTACATCAATACATGCTTGATGTAAGTAGTACATCGACAAAAATCTTCATTAGGTGCTCTAAGCGAATTTTGATTTCAAACAAAATTATTTATGGTGGCACAGTTTGTTAGAATTGGTCCAAGGAAGTTACTGTGGTGAATTCTATAACAGAAGGCTAAGTATATTGTCGCTTTAGAAGCAACAAAAGAGAGTGATGAATCAGAGTTTCATTTATGAACTTGGATTGGTTTCTAGATTATTGTGCAAATAGAACATTGTTCCCAGCAGTGGTTCTATAACTCAAGCTGAGGAATCAAAGGTCATGCTAGTGATTCAATACATACAAAGCCAGTTTCACAAAATTATAAATTTATATGAAAGCAAGATAGATGCACTAAAATGCAAATGATACACATAGATCTGAAGTTGTCAAGATTCGATAGGACGAAGTCAATACCACAAGCAAAGCATGGACTCACACCGGATTGCCATTGGTGTTTAAAAGTGCTAACTAGATTATTGACTCTAGTGCAAGTGGGAGACTGTTGGAAATATTATCAAGAGGCAATAATATTTATATTATCATATTTCCATATTCATAATTAATAGTTTATATTTCATGCTATAACTGCTATGATCCTGGAATATGCGATTCAGTGGAAAACTCATATGCACGTGTGAAATGATAAACGGATAAAATAAAGGTTCCTAGTCTCGCCTCTAATACTAGCTCAAGTGTTGTTGGTGATCATGTTTTTCGGATCTTAGGATATCATTAAGTGTAACGATGATCCTAAAACAACATTGAGATTATGACGTTAGAAGAACGATCATATTGAATCGACCCAAACTTGTTTGTTATGAATTGAGTTAATATCATCTGTATTCCATTGTATTAACACGGAGTGTCTCAATCACTGGGCTTTGGCTTGCTCAAACATCATCTATAACAAGGTGATCATAACGACAACTTTCAGGCTCACCGGAAAGTTTGACAAGTGACCGGATAGCTCGTGAGTGGAATTTGCTCCTTCGAGGATGGAGGGATATTCTTAGGTCCCTCTCGGTGTGACGAAATCCATCATCATATGGCTAGACACAGGTGACTACGTCATAGGAATGCCGGAACACGTTAACGAGAAAGAAGAACAAAACTGGTAAACGGGAGTAACGGTATAGTGAGCATTGTGATGACTCAAGTGGATACCGACATACACCGGGTTTTGTTAAGTATCACGAAGAAAAGGGAACATCACATGATAACCAAAGGATCACTCGAATATCATTCGTGTAATGATAGGGACCAATATGGATGTCCACGGTTCCGCTGTCGGTCATTGAACGAAGGGGTTTCGTTCATGTCTATGATTCACCGAACCAACGGGGTCACAAGCTTAAGGTAATCACGATCTGTTGAGTGTTAGTAGTATGGTAGTGATGAGAATATATTCATGAAATATTTTCATTAATATCCGGAATAGTTCCAAGAGGTTCCGGAAGCATTTCGGGTCACCGGAGGGTTTCGGTGAATATCGGGTAATACTGGGTATTACTGATTAATTATATATAGATGGAAAATGTTTCCAAAAGGATGTTAATATATATATATAATACTATGAAAATGTTTAATGTATTTTATATATAATTTAAATATCAACGGGCCATAAAAGGCCAAGAGGTGGAAGGCAACTTGGGCCAAAAAGGCCCAAGTGGGAAAGTGCCACCCTTCCCTAAGAAAGGGGGCCGAACTGGACTAGGGGTGGGAGTCCTACTCCCACCCCCTTGGCCGGCACACCAAGGGAGGCTTTCCTCCCTTGGTGGCTGCCCTCTCCTCCCCTCCTAACCTATATATACTAGAGGTTTTCCACCCTATTGACACACAAGTTTTGGGAGCCTTCTCTAGTTGATCTAGTTCTAGTTCTAGTTAGTCCTAGACTAATTAGAGATAGCCCTAGAGACATATAATCCTCATAATTAAAAGCCCTGTGTGGTTCTAATATCCTCGCTCTAATTCTCTGGCGATGATTAGCTCTAGACGGCGAAGCGCTGCCGGATCGTGAAGACCGTACGCTTGCAACCAGGTAGAGAGTCCGTGTGTTCGGTCTTCGGTTCGAGGGATCGTTCGAGGGCCGTTCGCGGGATCATCATCAATGTTCAAGGGACTTCAAGTACGATCTACACGGACTCGCCTACTTTCGCTGCACTCCGGAGTCAGTAACGATCATTGATCACAACCCGTTATGCATCTTCATATTGTTCTTGGGTGATCGTAGGTGCGATTTTTTTGGTTTTCTACTATGTTTACCAACAAAAGTGCCACCATTATTTGAACAACTTTTTACAACAACGTAATGGTCGGTAAAAAATATATGCCACGCAGCCTGAAAAGCAAAGCATAGTATTATATTGGCATTACATTCCATTTGATAACGTTAGAATATAGTTCAGTGAAATTTAACTCATTAGAGCATACAAAACAGATAGTTCGCATCACATTAGCTCGTTAGTGGTTGGCTCTGCCAAAATCCATTCCCCGCAAAGTATATGATCCACCTGACTATAAATTGTGTTTGACATCCTATGTTCCATTCTTGTAAGCTACATTGTTATTCTTCCTAATGCCTAACCTGACTACTAGTGCTGCATAAGATCTACTACTCTAGAAGTATATAATTGTACAGGAAATAAGAAAAGGTGCAATCAATTGTTCATAAACAAGGCATGTGTAATTCATTAATATAAAAACAATCAAAAAATTACTGCCTAGAGGACACAAATAAGTGGGAAATGTGCACATGCTAATTCATCATACACCCAGACTTATCATCATTCATAAAAGAGCCACCAGCTTCGGCTCCTTGCCTCCTTATCCAGTAATACATACAAATGCTTTGCGAAATAAATTAACGGTGTAAAGAGATATTCTGAATATACATCAGAATCAAGAAATCAATAAATGATAAAAACGCATGTCCTTCTACTTTATATGGGGTAATCGGGCATTCTTCAGCAATGTTCCAACTACATGGGGAGTTGGTGAACCGTTTTCCTCTGAATGGGATGAGTCACTGCAAAATTCTAGTGAGTAACAACTAGTAAGAACAATAGGTGCTGAAATCCATTGTGCGCCGTGGGGGGGGAGGAGGTATCCAACGCGAAAGCAAGGAGTCACGACGACGATGAGACTTTGGCAATGGTGGTGTGCATGCAGAGACTATTCATGTTTCTTGCAAGTTAGGAAGTGAATAAAAAAGTATAAACAATTTTATGAATCTAAGCACATCACCTCAAACTAAAAGGAGCACATTATTCAACATAGAAAACCTATGAAGGAATACAACACAAAAATAAGACACCACATGCGTTAACTTCAAATCAAGTACGTCTTGACTGGTGGACGACCTGCATCAAGAGTCGGTTGTCCAACCGTAGGCCCTTACCATCATGCTTGTTTACCTTGGTTATTAAGAATAAATGTCCAGGAAAAAGCATTGGGCGTTTAATCACTACACCTCATTCGTCCCCAAGAAATAGCTTTCTGCTATCATACTAACCCCTTCACACACTACTGCTCGGGGTAGCGCTACACGCCTTCCTTGCTCCTTACCTCCTCTTGGATTGATCAACGGGATCCTAGGTACCTACATGGCCTTAGATCTAAAAGAAGACAAGAGACATTTCCATTACAATCGGACACATACAAATAACGTTAAATACAAAAAGTCATTCCAATGACCCCTTGCACAAATACATTGGGTTGCCAGGCCTTGACTCAACCCATTGCCTTACTGAATTGGTCACACATGGTGATCGGATCACAAAATGAACTCATTGAAGATGACATAAAGATGAGGTGATAATATGTCTTACATAGTTGCTAGATGCGATGCACTGATTACAAGTATGACTAACTTGGAGAAGATTGCTATGGTGATGATCGTGGCGGCGGCTATGGATGGGAGATGGAAAATGTCGGCACTGGGGTTGGAAGATGGGTTCGGGTGCTCTGCTTTGCAAATGGTGCTCTCATCTTTCAGAATTAGGTGTCGACCCATGTACAGTATCTAGTGTCGACGACAATCACTATAAGCGTTGGTATGAGCACTCGTGCTCGTATCGTGCTCCATCTGGCACTTTGTTGGCCTTGGTGTGCCATGTGTTAATGTGAGTCCCTCATGGCTCGCCTCGACTCCCCCTAAAGCTTGTAGTGTTGTCGGTGTTCTGGGAACGGGGCTACCCAGACTTGCCTGCCCGCGGCCCATGGCGTGGCTCCATCAACGGCCCAGTACGTTCCACCTTCAGCATCAACTACTCAAGACCCTCGTGAGGGGCCAAGCCTCGCGAGGCGGACGACACCAAGACCTGCACGAGGAGCAGCCTCCTCAGGCGGGCTCCCGAGGAGTGGAGATCTCTATGCAAGCCTCACCTCGTGAGGTTCGGGTGACGTGAGCCATGATGATGATACGTCTCCAACGTATCTATAATTTTTGATTGTTCCATGGTATTATATAATCTGTTCTGGATGTTCATTGGGCTTTATTATACACTTTTATATCATTTTTGGGACTAACCTTTTAACCGGAGGCCCAGCCCAAGTTGCTGTTCCTATTTCAGTGTTTCGAAGGAAAGGAATATCAAACGGAGTCCAAACGTCATTTTCGGAACGAACGTGATCCAGAGGACTGGGAGTGGACGTCAAGCAATCGACAAGGAGGCCACAAGGCAGGGAGGCGCGCCTGCCCCCCTGGGCACGCCCCCCACCCTCGTGGGCCCCTCGTAGCTCTCCTGACCGACCTCTTTCGCCTATATATACTCATATACCCTGGAAACATCAGATACGGAGCCAAAACCCTATTTCCATCGCCGCAACCTTCTGTACCCGTGAGATCCCATCTTGGGGCCTTTTCCAGCGCTCCGCCGGAGGGGGCATTGATCACGGAGGGCTTCTACATCAACACCATAGCCTCTCCGATGATGTGTGAGTAGTTTACCTCAGACCTTCGGGTCCATAGTTATTACCTAGATGGCTTCTTCTCTCCCTTTGGATCTCAATACAAAGTTCTCCCCGTTTCTCTTGGAGATCTATTCGATGTAATCTTCTTCTGCGGTGAGTTTGTCGAGATCCGATGAATTGTGGGTTTATGATCAAGGTTATCTATGAACAATATTTGAATCTCCTCTGAATTCTTTTATGTATGATTGGTTATCTTTGCAAGTCTCGTCGAATTATCAGTTTGGTTTGGCCTACTAGATTGATCTTTCTTGCAATAGGAGAAGTGCTTAGCTTTGGGTTCAATCTTGTGATGCTCGATCCCAGTGACAGCAGGGGAAACGACACGTATTGTATTGTTGCCATCGAGGATAAAAAGATGGGGTTTATATCATATTGCATGAGTTTATCCCTCTACATCATGTCATCTTACTTAAAGCATTACTCTGTTCTTATGAACTTAATACTCTAGATGCATGCTGGATAGCGGTCGATGTGTGGAGTAATAGTAGTAGATGCACAATCGTTTCGGTCTACTTGTCGCGGACGTGATGCCTATATACATGATCATACCTTGATTCTCATAACCATGCTCAATTCTATAAATTGCTCGACAGTAATTTGTTCACCCACCGTAATACTTATGCTATCTTGAGAGAAGCCACTAGTGAAATCTATGGCCCCCGGGTCTATTCTCTATCATATTAATCTCTCGTTATTTCTATTACCGTTTATTTTGCTTTCTTTACTTTTACTCTTTATCATAAAAATACCAAAAAATATTATCTTATTATCTCTATCAGATGTCACTTTTGCAAGTGGTCAGGAAGGGATTGATAAGCCCTTTATCGCGTTGGTTGCAAGGTTCTTGTTTTTTTGTGTAGGTGCGTGGGACTTGAGCGTGGTCTCCTACTAGATTGATACGTTGGTTCTCAAAACTGAGGGAAATACTTACGCTACTTTACTGCATCACCCTTTCCTCTTCAAGGGAAAACCAACGCAGTGCTCAAGAGGTAGCAAGAAGGATTTCTGGCGCCGTTGCCGGGGAGTCTACGCACAAGTCAAGACATACCAAGTACCCATCACAAACTCGTCTCCCTCGCATTACATTATTTGCCATTTGCCTCTCGTTTTCCTCTCCCCCACTTTACCCTTGTCGTTTTATTCGCCCTCTTTTTTCCGTTCACTTCTTTCTGCTTGCCTCTTGCTGCTTGTTGCCCCTATGGCCCTGCCTAGATTTGGTGATCTTCACCTTAAAAGGTTGGAAGATATTGAAAGCAACGTCCGAAGTTTTATGACTTTACAATTTGAGCATAATAATTTCTTTAGAAGCGAGCTTAAGGAACAAAAAGGCTTTATGGAATACATGAATAAAGAGCTTGATGATATGTCTAAGGAATTTTATGGATTGAAATCTCAGATTGTTCATCTTGAAAAATTAATAGCTGAAATTTCGGATAAGTAGGCCACCTTAGTTAATAAGATGGCCGCTAAACCGGAATTTTTTATGAGAATAAAGATGAAGATCTAAAAGTTATTGATGTGTCCCGTATTAAATCTTTGTTTTGCAATATGAATCTTGATAATGATGGGACTGGAGATGAGTCAACTTTAGTTAAAAGGCGTCCCAATAATTCAGAGATTTTAGATCTTGATGCAAAAATTGGTAAAAGTCGGATTGAAGATGGCAAAACTTTACATAGCAATGAAACCACTATTTTTGTATTTCAAGGAATTTAATTATGATAATTGCTCTTTATTAGATTGTATTTCCTTGTTGCAATCCGTTCTAAATTCTCCTCATGCTTATAGTCAAAATAAAGCCTTTACTAAACATATCGTTGATGCTTTGATGCAATCTTATGAAGAAAAACTCGAGATGGAAGTTTCTATTCCTAGAAAACTTTATGATGTGGGAACCTACAATTAAAATTAAAATTAAAGACCATGAATGTTATGCTTTGTGTGATTTGGGTGCTAGTGTTTCCACAATTCCAAAAACTTTGTGTGATTTGCTAGGTTTCCGTGAATTTGATGATTGCTCTTTAAACTTGCACCTTGCGGGTTCCACTATCAAGAAACCTATGGGAAGGATTAATGATGTTCTTATTGTTGCAAATAGGAATTATGTGCCCGTAGATTTCATTGTTCTTGATATAGATTGTAATCCTTCATGTCCTATTATTCTTGGTAGACCTTTTCTTAGAACGATTGGTGCAATTATTGATATGAAGGAAGGGAATATTAGATTCCAATTTCCGTTAAGGAAAGGCATGGAACACTTCCCTAGAAAGAAGATTAAATTACCTTATGAATCCATTATGAGAGCCACTTATGGATTGCCTACCAAAGATGGCAATACTTAGATCTATCCTCGCTTTTATGCCTAGCTAGGGGCGTTAAACGATAGCGCTTGTTGGAAGGCAACCCAATTTTATTTTAGTTTCTTGCTTTTTGGTTCTGTTTTAGTAATAAATAATTTTTTTAGCCTCTGTTTAGATTTGTTTTTAAGTTTTAATTAGTGTTTGTGCCAAGTAAAACTGTTAGGATAACTTATGGTGATAGTTATTTGATCTTGCTGTAAAAAACAGAAACTTTGTGCGCACGAGATTAGTTTTCATAAATCACAGAAACGTGCTTTTTAGTTGATTCTTTTTGCAGTAGATCAATAAACAAATTATATAGGACTTCCTAATTTGGTGGAATTTTTTAGATTCCAGAAGTTTGCGTTAGATACAGATCGCTACAGACTGTTCTGTTTTTGACAGATTCTGTTTTTCGTGTGTTGTTTGCTTATTTTGATGAATCTATGGCTAGTAAAAGAGCTTATAAACCATAGAGAAGTTGGAATAAAGTAGGTTTAACACCAATATAAATAAAGAATAATTTCATTACAGTACCTTAAAGTAGTGGTTTGTTTTATTTCGCTAACGGAGCTTATGAGATTTTCTGTTGAGTTTTGTGTTGTGAAGTTTTCAAGTTTTGGGTAAAGATTTGATGGATTATGGAACAAGGAGTGGCACAAGCCTAAGCTTGGGGATGCCCAAGGCACCCCAAGGTAAAATTCAAGGACAACCAAAAGCCTAAGCTTGGGGATCCCCCGGAAGGCATCCCCTCTTTCGTCTTCGTCTATCGGTAACTTTACTTGGGGCTATATTTTTATTCACCACATGATATGTGTTTTGCTTGGAGCGTCTTGTATGATTTGAGTCTTTGATTTTTAGTTTACCACAATAATCCTTGTTTTACACACCTTTTGAGAGAGACGCACATGATTCGGAATTTATTAGAATACTCTATGTGCTTCACTTATATCTTTTGAGCTATATAGTTTTTGCTCTAGTGCTTCACTTATATCTTTTAGAGCATGGTGGTGGTTTTATTTTATAGAAATCGTTGATCTCTCATGCTTCACTTATATTATTTTGAGAGTCTTAAACAGCATGGTAATTTGCGTTAAATGCGAAATTAGTCCTAATATGATAGGCATCCAAGTTGGGTATAATAAAAACTATCATATAAAGTGCATCGAATACTATGAGAAGTTTGATTCTTGATGATCGTTTTGAGATATGAGGATGGTGATATTAGAGTCATGCTAGTTGAGTAGTTATGAATTTGAGAAATACTTGTGTTAAAGTTTGTGATTCCCGTAGCATGCACGTATGGTGAACCGTTATGTCATGAAGTTGGAGCACGGTTTATTTATTGATTGTCTTCCTTATGTGTGGAGGTCGGGATCGCACGATGGTTAACTCCTACCAACCCTTCCCCTAGGAGCATTCGTGTAGTACTTTGTTTTTGATGACTTGTAGATTTTTGCAATAAGTATGTGAGTTCTTTATGACTAATGTTGAGTCCATGGATTATACGCACTCTCACCTTCCACCATTGCTAGCCTCTCTTATACTGCGCACCTTTCGCCGGTATCATACACCCACCATATACCTTCCTCAAAAAAGCCACCATACCTACCTATTATGGCATTTCCATAGCCATTCCGAGATATATTGCCATGCAACTTTCCACCGTTCAGTTTATTATGACACGCTCCATCATTGTCATATTGCTTTGCATGATCATGTAGTTGACATCGTATTTGTGGCAAATCCACCTTTATAATTCTTCCATACATGTCACTCTTGGTTCATTGCATATCCTGGTACATCGCCGGAGGCATTCACATAGAGTCATATTTTTTTCTAAGTATTGAGTTGTAATTCTTGAGTTGTAAGTAATAAAAGTGTGATGATCATCATTATTAGAGCATTGTCCCATGTGAGGAAAGGATGATGGAGACTATGATTCCCCCACAAGTCGGGATGAGATTCCGGACTTAAAAAAAGAGAAAAAAAAAGAGGCCAAAGAAAAAAATGAAAAAGGCCCAAGAAAAAAAAGGAAAAAATGAGAGAAAAAGAGAGAAGTGACAATGTTACTATCCTTTTTCCACACTTGTGCTTCAAAGTAGCACCATGATCTTCATGATAGAGAGTCTCCTATGTTGTCACTTTCATATACTAGTGGGAATTTTTCATTATAGAACTTGGCTTGTATATTCCAATGATGGGCTTCCTCAAATTGCCCTAGGTCTTTGTGAGCAAGCAAGTTGGATGCACACCCACTTAGTTTCTTTTTGAGCTTTCATACACTTATAGCTCTAGTGCATCCGATGCATGGCAATCCCTACTCACTCACATTGATATCTATTAATGGGCATCTCCATAGCCCGTTGATACGCCTAGTTGATGTGAGACTATCTTCTCCTTTTTGTCTTCTCCACAACCACCATTCTATTCCACCTATAGTGCTATGTCCATGGCTCCCGCTCATGTATTGCGTGAAGATTGAAAAAGTTTGAGAATTCTAAAGTATGAAACAATTGCTTGGCTAAAACCGGGGTTGTGCATGATTTAAATATTTTGTGTGATGAAGATAGAGCATAGCCAGACTATATGATTTTGTAGGGATAACTTTCTTTGGCCATGTTATTTTGAGAAGACATGATTGCTTAGTTAGTATGCTTGAAGTATTACTATTTTTATGTCAATATGAACTTTTATTATGAATCATTTGGATCTGAATATTTGAACTTTTTACAACAACGTAATGGTCGGTAAAAAATATATGCCACACAGCCTGAAAAGCAAAGCATATGTATTATATTGGCATTACATTCCATTTGATAACGTTAGAATATAGTTCAGTGAAATTTAACTCATTAGAGCATACGAAACAGATAGTTCGCATCACATTAGCTCGTTAGTGGTTTGCTCTGCCAAAATCCATTCCCCGCAAAATATATGATCCACCTGACTATAAATTGTGTTTGACATCCTATGTTCCATTCTTGTAAGCTACATTGTTATTCTTCCTAATGCCTAACCTGACTGCTAGTGCTGCATAAGATCTACTACTCTAGAAGTATATTATTGTACATGAAATAAGCAAAGGTGCAATCAATTGTTCATAAACAAGGCATGTGTAATTCATTAATATAAAAACAATCAAAAAATTACTGCCTAGAGGACACAAATAAGTGGGAAATGTGCACATGTTAATTCATCATACACCCAGACTTATCATCATTCATAAAAGAGCCACCAGCTTCAGCTCCTTGCCTCCTTATCCAGTAATACACACAAATGCTTTGCAAAATAAATTAACGGAGTAAAGAGATCTTCTGAATATACATCGACAATAGAGCATAAAAATTCAATATACATCAGAATCAAGAAATCAATAAATGATAAAAACGCATGTCCTTCTACTTTATATGGGGTAATCGGGCATTCTTCAGGAATGTTCCAACTACACGGGGAGTTGGTGAATCATTTTCCTCTGAACGAGATGAGTCACTGCAAAATTCTACTGAGTAACAACTAGTAAGAACAATAGGTGCTGAAATCCATTGTGTGCCGAGGGGGGTGGGAAGGAGGTATCCAACGCAAAAGCAAGGAGTCACGATGACGATGAGACTTTGACAATGGTGGTGTTTGTATGCATGCAGAGACTATTCATGTTTCTTGCAAGTTAGGAAGTGAATAAAAAAAGTATAAACAATTTTATGAATCTAAGCACATCACCTCAAACTAAAAGGAGCACATTATTCAACATAGAAAACTTATGAAGGAATACAACACAAAAATAAGACACCACATGCGTTAACTGCAAATCGAGTACGTCTTGACTGGTGGACGACCTGCATCAAGAGTCAATTGTCCAACCGTAGGCCCTTACCATCATGCTAGTTTACCTTGGTTATTAAGAATAAACGTCCAGGAAAAATCATTGGGCGTTTAATGACTACACCTCATTCGTCCCCAAGAAATAGCTTTCTGCTATCATACTAACCCCGTCACACACTGCTGCTCGGGGTAGCGCTACACGCCCTCCTTTCTCCTTACCTCCTCTTGGATTGATCAACAGGATCCTAGGTACCTACATGGCCTTAGATTTAAAAGAAGACAAGAGACATTTCCATTACAATCGGACACATACAAATAATGTTAAATACACAAAGTCATTCCAATGACCCCTTGCACAAATACATTGGGTTGCCAGGCCTTGACTCAACCCATTGCCTTACTGAATTGGTCACACATGGTGATCGGATCACAAAATGAACTGATTGAAGACGACATAAAGATGAGTGATTGATTGATAATATGTCTTACATAGTTGCTAGATGCGATGCACTGATTACAAGTATGACTAACTTGGAGAAGATTGCTATGGTGATGATCGTGGCGGCGGCTATGGATGGGAGATGGAAAATGTCGGCGCTAGGGTTGGAAGATGGGTTCGGGTGCTCTGCTTTGCAAATGGTGCTCTCATCTTTCAGAATTAGGTGTCGACCCATGTATAGTATCTAGTGTCGACGACAAGCACTATAAGCGTTGGTATGAGCACTCGTGCTCGTATCGTGCTCCATCTGGCACTTTGTTGGCCTTGGTGTGCCATGTGTAAATGTGAGTCCCTCGTGGCTCGCCTCGACTCCTAAAGCTTGCAGTGTTGTCGGCGTTCTGGGAACAGGGGTACCCAGACTTGCCTGCCCGCGGCCCACGGCGTGGCTCCATCAACGGCCTGGTAGGGCCCACCTTCAGCATCAACTACTCAAGACCCTCATGAGGGGCCAAGCCTCGTGAGGCAGATGACACCAAGACCTGCACGAGGAGCAGCCTCCTCAGGCTGGCTCCCGAGGTGTGGAGATCTCTATGCAAGCCTCACCTCGTGAGGTTCGGGTGACGTGAGCCATGACGATGATACGTCTCCAACGTATCTATAATTTTTGATTGTTCCATGCTATTATATTATCTATTTTGGATGTTCATTGGGCTTTATTATACACTTTTATATCATTTTTGGGACTAACCGATTAACCGGAGGCCCAGCCCAAATTGCTGTTTTTTTGCCTATTTCAGTGTTTCGAAGGAAAGGAATATCAAACGGAGTCCAAACGGAATAAAACCTTGGGGAACGTGATTTTCGGAATGAACGTGATCCAGAGGACTTGGAGTGGACGTCAAGCAATCGACGAGGAGGCCACGCGGCAGGGAGGCGCGCCTGCCCCCCTGGGCGCACTACCCACCCTCGTGGGCCCCTCGTAGCTCTCTTGACCAACCTCTTTCGCCTATATATACTCATATACCCTGGAAACATCAGCTACGGAGCCAAAACCCTATTTCCACCGCCACAACCTTCTATACCCGTGAGATCCCATCTTGGGGCCTTTTCCGGCACTCCGCCGGAGGGGGCATTGATCACGAAGGGCTTCTACATCAACACCATAGCCTCTCCGATGATGTGTGAGTAGTTTACCTCAAACCTTAAGGTCCATAGTTATTACCTAGATGGCTTCTTCTCTCTCTTTGGATCTCAATACAAAGTTCTCCTCGTTTCTCTTGGAGATCTATTCGATGTAATCTTCTCTTGCGGTGTGTTTGTCGAGATCCGATGAATTGTGGGTTTATGATCAAGATTATCTATGAACAATATTTGAATCTCCTCTGAATTCTTTTATGTATGATTGGTTATCTTTGCAAGTCTCTTCGAATTATCAGTTTGGTTTGGCCTACTAGATTGATCTTTCTTGCAATAGGAGAAGTGCTTACCTTTGGGTTCAATCTTGCGGTGCTCGATCCCAGTGATAGCAGGGGAAACGACACGTATTGTATTGTTGCCATCGAGGATAAAAAGATGGGGTTTATATCATATTGCATGAGTTTATCCGTCTACATCATGTCATCTTACTTAAAGCATTACTCTGTTCTTATGAACTTAATACTCTAGATGCACGCTGGATAGCGGTCGATGTGTGGAGTAATAGTAGTAGATGCAGAATCGTTTCAGTCTACTTGTCGTGGACGTGATGCCTATATACATGATCATACCTAGATATTCTCATAACTATGCTCAATTCTATCAATTGCTCGACAGTAATTTGTTCACCCACCGTAATACTTATGCTATCTTGAGAGAAGCCACTAGTGAAACCTATGGCCCCCGGGTCTATTCTCTATCATATTAATCTCTCGTTATTTCTATTACCGTTTATTTTGCTTTCTTCACTTTTACTCTTTATCATGAAAATACCAAAAATATTATCTTATTATCTCTATCAGATCTCATTTTTGCAAGTGGCCGTGAAGGGATTGACAACCCCTTTATCGCATTGGTTGCAAGGTTCTTGTTTGTTTGTGTAGGTGCGTGGGACTTGAGTGTGGTCTCCTACTGGATTGATACCTTGGTTCTCAAAACTGAGGGAAATACTTACGCTACTTTACTGCATCACCCTTTCCTCTTCAAGGGAAAACCAACACAGTGCTCAAGAGGTAGTAGACGACCAATGCAAGGCGGGCGCCAGCGGGCGCAATGTACACGTTTCCTCTTTGGTGCTAAAGAAGCAAGCGCAGGCGCGGAGTCCCGAGGAATCAGCCAAAGGTTTCCATTCCCGTGCAACAAGACCAAGACCGCTAGGATAGGTCATCACCGAGCCCACCCCGGCGTCATGACCAGAGGCTTTTGCAGGCGAAGACCACTTTTGTTAGGATAGCATGTACTAGTTGTCTCCCTTCGTATTTGGCCGTTGTGGGATCCCTTCTCGCCTTCATTTGGGAAGAGGACCAAGGCCACTATAAATAGGACTAGGCACGACCATAGTAGGGCCCGGATGGATTCCACCCTCAGACTCACCAGCTCAGTCGAGCCCAAGAACACCTCTCCTCTGGAGGCTGTTTGCCACTGTACGTTCATCCTCAGCCCCTCAAGGCCAATCCACCACAAAGCAGGAGTAGGGTTTTACACCGCAAGGTGGCCCGAACCTGGATAAACTGCTGTGTTTCTTTTCAATTCGGTTCGTCGAGCTGGGCGGTGAGATTAGCGAGTAGGCAGACTGGGGAGGATGAGTTCTTCGCATGCACCCCAGAGTTCAAACCTCTCAAGGGTTTGCGGAATCCGAAATCCGACATTTGGCGCCAGGTAGGGGTGTGTCGGAGCCTCTCTTCCGCTAGTCGATCCGCCACCACCTCGCAATCCCATGGCCAACGCTCCAGGGGCTCACGTTGAGCACTAGGTTGTTTAGCCCACCCAAGCAGTGCCGACCGCCCAGGAGGATCTCCACTCCGCGCTACTTGCGGCCCGCGCGCCGCCCGGTGCCATTGGTCGCGGGCAGCAGGGGCCGCCGCCCGCCCTCGTGCCACGCCACTACCGTGCCACCGCACGATCTTTGAGCTATGCCGCGGCGACGGCACCACACACTCGCCGGGAGCAGGCGAAGATGCGAGCCATGCTCATCGTGGCACGGGAGCTGCTGCGATGCAGGTTGGCCGAAGGCGGCCGCGATGCCCTGCTGGAACGGGTCGCTAAGCTGCTGGATGCCACATGCAGGGGCACGGCACCATTCTGCACCCTGCCTACGCCACAAGCTATGGCGAGGGTGCGTGCCGGCCCCCGCCACACCCGCGTGCCCCCCTGGAGCACCTGGGGGACCCCTCGGCGCCAACCCGGCCCACAGCACTGCCCGTCCTACCCCGACCATGCTGCTTCCAGGCGAGGCAGGCCCGGGCGGTCTCTCCTGAGGCTGTGCTGGGGCGCCAACCCATGGCCATCAGGACCTGGCGCCGAGCCTGGAGGCCAGCAACGCGGGACACCCAGGTGACGACTCTGGCACGGCAAATCCAGAGGCCTACGTACCGCCCATGATGGGCGTGCGGTACACATCAAGAGAAGGCCCCAGATGGTTGCCCTTACCCAGCTGGGTGTTGGGGGCACATGAAGCAGAGGCTCTCCGCGAGCCGCCCCGGAGCTTCGCCGACACCTTCAACAACAACAACCACTGGGTACAGCCGATGTCTCAGGAGCACGATTACGCTAACTATGGACCACAGGTAAACCAAGCCACAGCGGCCACCGGGGACCCTAGGGCGATGGCCCCGCCGCAGGCGAGCGAAGCGCACTGGGGGTTGCGCGGGGGGAGCCCGGAGCAATGGCCACCCCCGCGCCGCATGGAGCAAGGCGCCGCACGGAGGTAGGTCCTCCGCCGAGGAAGGCGCCGGCGAGCCCTTCCCCTGGCAGAGGGCATGCGGTTGCTGAGGGCACCGCCAGCGTCCCCCTTGCCCCTTGGTCTCGTCCTGATTTTCAGACGACCCAACGGTGGTCGGGGGAGGTGCAGGGCGGGGCCCTCGTCAGGCGCCATGAAACAAGGCCCCGCGCCTGTGAAGGTCTCCACTCGTGACACTCTCACATAATAATGAGTGGGGCTGTACACACCCCGGAGTCTCCTGAGTGCCGCCCTCGGGCCTCACGGGGGCTCCCACCCACGTCCAAGTGGAAGCACCATGCTCCGCACTGGCCATCGACACTGTCCCCCAATGACTATGCCCACACCTAGTGGAAGCACTTAGCTCCGCGCTGGTGAGAAGACCAGAAGACCAGCTAGGTGCCGGACGCGACTGTTTGCTTTTGCCCTCTTTCTGTAACCCAGATTGTCGTCTTCTTGGAATGAATTTGGAGTTTCATGTGCTTATCAAAATAAAATGGGGGGAATTTTTCTTGACTCGCGACGATTTCTTGCTTTCTGGCTTCGTGTTTAAAAGTGAGGCTCGCGCCTGCTGCCCCCCTTGCAAGCACCCCGCGAGAGGGGGCTGGGTGTGGTACGCGCGCACCGAGCATGTTCGGGCCAGTCCCAAAGACGCCAAGGCCACCCCCCGGGGAGGTCAGGAGTACGGTCACCACGCGCATACCTTGCAGTAATCCTGCAATCAGCTCCTCGCAAGGCTCTCTAGGGCGGGTCAGCAGGCTCCTCGGGAGGCTTAGAACCTCGCGAGCCCCCGGAGGGCTCGTCTAAGGAGGAGAACGCTAATGCGATGTCAGGACCGCTCAAGACCTACATAACCAAAGGTAAGTCACAACAACTACCCGGCTCGGGAGCCCCCAGGCTCGCGACGGCACGTTCCAAATCCTACTTCAAAGGCATATCATCATTTCATACATTATAAGGGGCCCCCTTCAAAAATGCTTTTGCGCCCCACAAGGCCATGTCCGAAGGTTTTTTGCGTATGTCAAGCCAAAAGAAAATGCAGGCCTAGCTGGATGCGCGGCCTCGTGTGCAGTCTTCGTCGTCTCCATCCACGCCGCCTGCACTGTCATGGGCACCGTCATCGTCGTCACCATCCGCATCGTCCTCTTCAGTCACGATCACGAGCGTGTCATCCTCGGGAGCAAACTCTGCGACCAGGGCGTCCACGTGGTCGTCCACCCAGCCCGCCAGGTTGTCCTGGATGACCTCGGGCACGGGGGCTATCACGGCATCGAAGTCAAAGTGAGGATCAAGGTTGAGGAGATGGCTGAAGACGCGTGAGAACGCATGCCCGAGAAGGCCCTGGCTTCTCTCTTCAACGAGCTCGCGAGCCCTTGTGGCCTGATCCTCCAGGCGGGTCACGATTTCGGTGAAGAAGCAGAGGTGGCTGGGTAATCATCCTCGTGCGGGTGAGGGGCACTCTCCTCACAAATGGCGCCCAAGGCTCGGTTGGCCCTGACTCTGAGGGCCTGGAGCATCGAGCCATGCTTGTGCTGCATCGTCCGGCGGCGGTTCGCTTCATCCGTGGTCTTCTCCGCGAGGGACGTGACGTCCTCGATTTGTTGTTGAAGAGAAGGCAGGTCGGCGCGAGCAGAGGCCAAGTCGACCTTGGAGGAGGCCAGGGCTCCCTTGGCGGCCCTCTCATGCTGCTCCGCAGGGTCCAGCTTCGTCTTGAGGGCGGTGGCCCTGCCCTTAAGCTCGGCCTCCAGGAACTCCGACTTCAGGCGTACTCGTCGACAAGAGTTGCACGAACCTTCGCCACCCTCTGGTCGACCTCCTGCTGGACCCTGGCCTCCCGGGCGGCGACGGCATCCTCAGCCATGGCTACCTGGTGCTCCCTCACCTCCAGCCGCTCAAGCTCCAGGCTGCGCTCCAAGGCCTCCAGCACCAGCACCTCCTTAGGTCTGTGGATCTCTTTCTCATCGGAAGGTGCCTCGCTTAGCGATACAGCCAAGGCAGCCCTGCGCACTTTGATCTGCTGCTCAAGGGCCATGTTCGAAGCTTGGAGTTCCCGCTCTCACTCCTCGGCTACCTCACGACGGCGGTCGGCGGCCCTGGCCTCCTCCAGGGCACGGGCGCAAGCCTCGGGAGAAGCTGCAAGGGATATCGGGGCACTTGCGTTGGCGCGCTCATGCTGAAGATGCCCGAGGTTGATGGCGACCTTCAGCTGGTGCCACTCGCGCACCAGGCGGAGGTCCTCTGTCTCGAGGCGGGCATCGACATCAGCAAGCTCTCCTCCAAGTCGAGTCAGCATGCACATTGCCTCTCAGAAAAGCTCATGACGGACGGCGCTGCGCCCGCGCGCGAACTCCAGCGCACGGCCAAGTCCACCCTCCACGTCAGGTGCTGTCGAAGAGGCGCGGAGTGGCTCGCCTGCCCCCGGCGGGGGGCCGGAGGGCGGTGCTTTCCCGGCCGCCCTCCGGGCCTCGGCGAAGGCGCTGGGCGACATAGTCTCGCTACTTGAAGATGAAGTCGACACTGGGGGTGCCCAGCCACCAGTGATGACCGACGGAGGAGCCCTCGGCATGCCTCCTGCGCCACAGGTTAGACCGCGAATGAAGGATGCCGGAAGCTCAGGGTCACGGCCCCCCGAGCAGCGCATCCGCCGCTCGGACTAGCCCCGTGCCTCGCGCTAGAGTTGGGTGCGGGGGGCTCGGAATCAGGAGCGGGCCAAGGACTTCTGGAGGACGCTTCCCCTGAGGTTTCACCGCCACAGCCAAAGGGATCTTGAGGAGCCATGGTCAGGTAAAGACGCGACACGCGGGAAGTCACTAAGATAAGGTACTTACTCGTCTACGGCTATGTACTTCCTCTGCTTCAGCGGCTGGTAGGCGTCACCACTACTGCTTGGGGGCCCTTTCCTCTTGCAGAGTGCTTCAAGATTCAGGCAAAGCTGGCCGAGCTTCGGGGCATGATCCTCAGCAGCTGGGGCACTCGGCGGGGCTTCTTGGGCAACAGCCTCAGGAGCACCAGGCGGCACCTGCCCACCAGCCACCACCTCAAGGCCACTCGCCCGAGCTTCAGTGGCAATCGCCTCAGGAGCGTCGGCCTGCGCCAGCCCCCTAGTGGTCCCTTCAGGAGGTCTCGCCAGAACCTCAGGAGCGTCTGCCGCGGGAGCACCTAGCAACACCCGCTCCCCAGCAGTCATCCCGGTGGCGCTCGCCCACCTGCATCCACATCCGGGGCGCGTGCCACAGGGTCGACGAGCAAGGGAGCCTTGAAGATGGGATTCTCGCGAAGCCCTTCAACGCCTACCGGGCGCATCCCCCACTCATCAAAAAGGGGCATCTGCCTCACGAAGTCCTCCTTGTTCGAGCATTGGTACAGGAGGCAGCCCTCCTCTGGAAGCGTGGCTGGCGCTGGGTCGCCCGTCAGAAGCTCGAGCACCGTGCGCAGCGTCTTGGAAGGAAGCGCAGGCACCTGGAGCCTCATGGGGTCCTTGCTGCCGGAGAAGGCCCACATTGGGCGAGAATGGCGCTGGAGCGGAGCGATGCGCCACCGGCTGAACTCCTTCACCACCATCGGTGTCGTCACCCCAACCTTCTTCAACCTGGTCAGACGGGACCAGACATGGGCGAGCCGATGGTCGACAAGCTTCACGTGCCCCCAGCCGGAGATGGGTACCGCTGGTACTCGCGGAAGCAGGAGCAAGGGGTTGAGCACGCCGGCATCCACATACACCCATAGTTTCCGGAACCCCCTCACATCTGGCGAGAGCTCAAAGTCGATGCCCGAGCCAGCCATCGCCACTATGGCCTAGAAGGCCACGCACCCCGAGAGCTAGCGGGCGTCGACTAGATGAAGCGAGAAGAAATGGTGGAATAGGGCTACGAAAGGGGCGATGACCACCATAGCCTCACAAAGGAAGGCGAAGGCGGCGAGGAGGATGATGGATTGGGGGTCCAGATGTGGCGCCTAGATTTGGTAATGTGAGAGTATAGCATTGAAGAAATCGGAGAAAGGGGGATAAGGCCAGCCAAGAGGGCATGAAGATGGATGGGGATCTCGGTGGCTTCGATGTTGATCATGGCCTGGGAAGCAGGACAAGCCATCGTCGCCTTCCACTCATTGGAATCTGCGGCAAGGGCCGGACGGACCTTGGCCAACCCCTCTTGATTGACCACCATCGACCGCTCCAGAGCAGGTTCCAAGACCGGCTGGGATTCGGCTGGAGCGCAGGTTTTCCCCTTCTTCAACCGCGGGGCCATGGCGGAAAGGAAGGGTGGCACCGGCGCCGAATTTGGGAGAGGAGGAGCCAAGGGCGAGCACGGCAAGCAATGAAGGCAGAGCTGCGCTAGCAACGGGCGACCGCCAAGCCTGGCGGATATCAAGGCTGCATGGGGAAGCGGGGGCGCCCACGTCCCATCAATCACCACGCGTCGCCCAAGTCCGCAGGCGGATGGGGCCCGCGGCGCTTAACACTTGCTCTTTGGCTTCGCCTCGAAGCCAAGTCCGAGCGCACCTTGGGACCCAGGGGCTACTGTCGGTGTTCCGGGAATGGGGGTACCCAGACTTGCCTGCCTGCGGCCCACGGCGTGGCTCCATCAACGGCCCACCTTCAGCATCAACTACTCAAGACCCTCGCGAGGGGCCAAGCCTCGTGAGGCGAACGACACCAAGACCTCCACAAGGAGCAGCCTCCTCAGGCTGGCTCCCGAGGAGTGGAGATCTCTATGCAAGCCTCACCTCATGAGGTTCGGGTGACGTGAGCCATGACGACCAAGGCCAGCGGCCGCCAGCGGGCGCAGTGTACCAGTTTCCTCTTTGGTGGTAAAGAAGCAAGCGCGGGCGCGGAGTCCCAAGGAATTAGCCAAAGGTTTCCATTCCCGTGCAACAAGACCAAGACCGCCAGGACAGCAGGACGGAGGTCATTGCCGAGCCCACCCCGGCGTCATGACCAGAGGCTTTTGCAGGCGAAGACTACTTTTGTTAGGATAGCATGTACTAGTTGTCTCCCTTCGAATTTGGCCATTGTGGGATCCCTTCCCGCCTTCACTTGGGAAGAGGACCAAGGCCACTATAAATAGGACTAGCCATCACCATAGTAGCGCCCGGATGGATTCCACCCTCAGACTCACCAGCTCACTCGAGCCCAAGAACACCTCTCCTCCGGAGGCTGTTCGCCACTGTACTAGTTCATCCTCAGCCCCTCGACGCCAATCCACCACAAAGCAGGAGTAGGGTTTTACACCGCAAGGTGGCCCGAACCTGGGTAAACTGTTGTGTCTCTTTTCCATTCAATTTGTCGAGCTAGGCTGTAGATTAGCGAGTAGGCAGACTGGGGAGGACGAGTTCTTCGCACGCACCCCAGAGTTCGAACCTCTCAAGGGTTTGCAGAACCCGAAATTCGACAAGTGTTTCTTGTTGCCCAAAAATATCATGTTAAATCGGCAACGTACTTCATCTTTGTAGGTATTGATTTCACGCGAAACAAAAACCAAGCAGAAAACAGGAACTGATACTGGGCAATAAATTAATAGGTTAGTCCATAAAAATAATATAAATTGCTATCAAAAGCATATAAAAATGATAATATAATAGCATGAAACAATAAAAAAATATAGATACGTTTGAGATGTATCAGGGGGTGACGTCTGATACGTCTCAAACGTATTCATAATTTTTTTGTTTCATGCTATTATATTATCACTTTTATATGTTTTTATATTTTTTTCTAGACTAACCTATTAACTTAGTGCGTAGTGCTAGCTCCTGTTTTTGGTTGTTTTTGGTTCGCAAAAAATCATTATCTAGGAAGGTCCAAATATGATGCCAAGTTTTGAAGACTTTTCAGGACCGGAAAGAATAGTAGAAGCTTTGGGAGACATCGGGGGGACCCAAGAGGCTCCCACATGGACGCATGGCGTGGCGAGGGGGTGGCCGCGCTACATGTCCATCTGCCCCCCCCCCCCCCGAGCCACCTTTTGACCTAATTCCTCCACCTATAAATCCCATAAATCTCAAAACCTATCGTAAGCAATCCAGAAACAATAGCATCGACGTAGGCCAATATTCCGAAGTGATCCCATCTAGAGCCCTACTTCGGAGCTCCACCAGAGGGGGAAACCATTGCCGAAGGCTTCTTCATCAACCTTGCTGCCTCCATGATGATATGTGAGTAGTTCCTTTAGGACCTACTGGTACATAGCAGTAACTAGATGGTTCTCTCTCTCTCTTGGATCTTCAATACCTTGTTATCTTTTGAGATCAATCCGATGTAATTCTTGTGGTGTGTTTGTTGGGATCTGATAAATTGTGAATCTATGATCATATTGTTCATCGAAATCAATCGATTCTTTTGAAGTTACTTTGTTGTATAATTAAGTAGCTATGTACGCTTTCTGAATTATTAGTCTTTCTGGCCAAGATAGATGGGAAATTCCTTAGAGGGGTTGGTACATAGTAGTGGGTTCAATCTTACGATGATTTCTATGTCCCAATGATAGAAAGGGACAAGATATATATTTGTATATTTTCCATTAAAGATAAAATGATGGGGAATTATCTTATTGCTAGATTACTTCGTATCCACATTATGCCAGCTTGTTTATTGCATTAAGTAATACGGTCTACTTATCACAAATGTATCATGGAGGTAATGCCTATAAAATATTATGCCATGAATGATCGTAGTTATAAATTGTTGTCTTTCTATTAATTGCTCATAATTTGTCTACCATACCACTACCGGCTTTCAAGAGATGCCTCTAGTAAAGCTATGACCTCCGGGTCCATTCTCCATTAATACTTGCGTTGATATAATTGCTCTTTCGTTTTACCTTTACTATTTTGTTGTTTTTCCATACCACTATCAATCACTATTTTCTTTTAATCTTGCAACTAGCAAGACGAGGGGATTGACAACCCCCTTGCCAAGCTGGGAGCAAGCTTTTATTTTATTTGTATGCATGTGTTGTTTACCTTGTTAGCTTGTTGACTCCTACTGGTTTGATTAAACCTTGGTTTTAACTAAGGGAAATACTTTCTGTTGTTGTGCTACATCTCCCTTCCTCTTTTGGAAAATCCAACAACTCCTACGGGAGTAGCATCGTCGTGTTTTGCTTCAACTGGTAACCATAAAAGATATAACTAATGAGTGGTTTTACTACGATGGTGACGGAGTGGAAGCACCGGCGAACTTTTTGCTGAAACTAACACACCTGTTTTGCAAGACCGGCGGGCATTTTTGCCGCGACTAGCAACCGAGGTGAGTACATTGCGAGCTCGTCGATGGGTGTTGCGATCGGCGAGCTGCAACTGCGAGCGCACACTACTGCATGCGCGGGGCCAGCGAGAAATGCAGGAGACAACAACGACGGCAGGCTGATACGTTGCCAACGTATCTATAATTTTTTATTGTTCCATGCTATTATAGTATCGATCTTGGATGTTTTATATGCAATTATATATGATTTTTGGAACTAACCTATTAACTTAGTGCCAAGTGCAAGTTGCTGTTTTTTGGCTATTTTTGGTTTTCCAAGAAATCGGTACCAAACAAAGTCCAAATGCCATGACACTTTTTGACGATTTTTTTTGGACATAAGAGATACTAGAAGTTCTAGGAGGAAGTCAAAAGACGAAGGGGGTGGCCACGAGCCACCAGGGCGCACCCTGGTGCCTCATGGGCCCCTCATTGCTCGTTTGACCTAATTTCGCCTCTATAAATTCACTAAAATCGGGAAACAACAGAGAGCCACCAAAAACACTTTTTCCACCACCGCAAGTTCTGTTCTCGCGAGATCCCATCTGGAGGCCTTTTCCGGTACTCTGCCAGAGGGGGACTCAATCACGGAGGGGCTCTACATCAACCTTGTTGTCCTTCCGGTGATGTGTGAGTAGTTTACCACAGACCTACTGGTACATAGCTAGTAGCTAGATGGCTTCTTCTCTCTTTTTGATCTTCAATACAATGTTCTCCTCGGTGTTCTTGGAGATCTATTTGATGTAATCCTTTTTTGCGGTGTGTTTGTTGGGATCCGATGAATTGTGGGTTTATGATCAGGATTATCCATGAATATTATTTGAGTCTTCTTTGAACTCTTTTATGCATGATTATTATAGCTTTGTATTCTCGTATATATTGATTTGGTTTTGCCAACTAGATTGATGTATCTGGCAATGGGAGAGGTGCTTTGTCATGGGTTCGATCTTTCTGTGCTCAATCCCAGTGATGGAAGGGGACATGACACGTATTTGTATCATTGCCATTAAGGATAAAACGATGGGGTTTATTCATATTGATTGGATTTACTTTGTCTAGATCATGTCACCTTGCTTAAGGCGTTACTCTGTTCTTTATGAACTTAATACTCTAAATGCATGTTGGATAGCGGTCGATGTGTGGAGTAATAGTAGTAGATGCAGGCACGAGTCGGTCTACTTGTCTCGGACGTGATGCCTATATAAATGATCATTGCCTTGGATATCGTCATGATTATTCACTTTTCTATCAATTGCCCAACAGTAATTTGTTTACCCACTATATGCTATGTTCAAGAGAGAAGCCTCTAGTGAAAACTATGGCCCGTGGGTCTTATCTTTATGATATATTAAAATCCAAAAATACCTTGCTGTAATTTTATTTACTTTATTTTATTTTCTAGTTTTGTTTATCTAGCTATCACTACGAGATTCGATCCTTGCAATTAACCACCAAGGGATTGACAACCCCTTGTTTGCGTTGGGTGCAAGTATTTGTTATTTCGTGTGTAGGTACTGCTAACGTGGTGTTGCGTGGTTCTCCTACTGGATTGATAACCTTGATTCTTAACTGAGGGAAATACTTATCACTACTATACTGCATCATCCTCTCCTCTTCGAGGAAATCCCAACCCAGCTCACAAGTAGCAGGAAGAATTTCTTGCACCGTTGCCGGGGAGACATCATGAACATCTATCAAGTACCATCGCATAAAATTTCATCTCCTTGCATTTACTTTATTTGCCATTTGCCTCTCATTTTCATCTTCCCCACTTCTAAAACAGTTTCAAAAAAACACAAAACATTTTCCATTTGCCTTTTTGCTTGTTTGCTTGCTTGAAGTTGCTATCATGGCTGAGTTTGTCATTGAAAAAAGAGAGAATTGTAAAACTCCTAAAGTTGAAATCCCCACAAATTTAGATGCTAAAACTTTTGTGATGGGACATGGGAATATCATAGGAAAAAGTGTTATCCAAGAATTCTTTAATTGCACGGGAACTTTGGTTTGTGATGATATTCCTATTCTTAAAAGAACCAAAAATTATGCCGAAGCTATTTCCGTACTTGTTCTTAAACTGGATAGAAGATTTATTCACACTCATCCTACATTCCAAAGATTGTTTTATGAATTGTCGGTTATAAACAATCCTAAGCCTAAGAATATAGCTACCCTTATCCTCATGAATGAATTTGATTATATAGTGTGAGAAGCTAGAGAGATCTTCGATTTTTACAGTGTGAATCATGAAAAATTGGTGATAGATGAGATTTTATACAATGAAGATTACTTGTTGAGATATTTTTTTCATGATGATCACACTTTTGATGAGAATATCGAAAAGGAAGTCCCTCCTTTAAACACAATCCAACAAGTTTTCAGTGGTATTAATAAACAGTATTCTTGGATTGTAAAAGGGAACCAAGAAGGATTTAAGGATGATGAGCTTAATAATGCTAAAATTTCAGTTGATGATGTGTTCCATATTGTTTTTGAAAAACCTCTTGATAAAAACACATCTCTGAAGGAGAAGAAGAAGATGACAACACTTGAAACTATGCATTACGCCTAGCTAGGGGCATAAACAATAGCACTAGTTGGGAGGCAACCCAATAGTTATCTTTATTTTTCTTCTTTCTTTTTTATTTTTTTGTTTGCACACAATTATGCTACTGTTATGGTTTTGTTTTTATGTTTAAATAAGTTTTTGTGGCAAGTAAAGCCTTTGGGATGATTTGGATGATAGATGCCTTGATTCTGTGAAAAAACAGAAACTTTTTCGCCCAGTAACAGAATTGTTTAAATTCCCTGGTACGTGATAAAATTCTGATTTTTTACACATGATTGATATACAATTGCCCACATTTTCCTAAATTTTCAAAAGTTCGGTAGTTACAGAAGTATGGTCATTGTTCGAATTACTATAGACTGTTCTGTTTTTGACAGATTCTGTTTTCATTGTGTTCATTACTGCAGGATGCTGCTAACGCGACACTACGATCAGAGACCCTTCGAGAAACTGTGTGCGATGCAATAATCGCAAACAGTGGTGTATGAAAACCGTCAAAAATGAATAAACTTTTGCGATGACGGATGCATCAAACACGGTGCCCTCTTTGTATAGACAGAGCATATCACATACGTCTTATTACAAGCAATCGTCTATGTTATTATCGGTCTTCGCACACATTTCTGATTACAGACTTGTTTGTTGCGTATCACACACATCTTGTTATATTGAACCGTTTCTGTTATCTTGGCTGGACGCAAACAGTTCATCTGAGTGAACTGTTTGCCCTCTATCGCACACACCTTGATCTGGCTGACCGTTTCTTTTGTTCCACCTAATCACAAACAGTTCATCCGAGTGAACCGTATGCCGTATATCGCACACACATTCATCTGGCTGCCCGTTTCTGTTCTTCTGCCTCATCATAAACAGTTCATTGAACTGAACCGTATGCCCTGCATCGCACACGCAACTAAAATATGAACCGTGTTTGATGCATCCGTCATCGCAAACGTTTTGCACCTTTTTTGATGGGTTTTTTACATCACCGTTTGCGATTATTGCATCGCACACAATTTCGTCGAAGGTTCTCTGATCGTAGTGTTGCGTTAGCAGCATCCTGCAGTAGTGTATAAAAATGAAAGCATAGGAGACTCTCTATATGAAAAACATGGTGCTACTTTCAAGCACAAGTGTGGAAAGGATAGTAACATTGCCCCTTATTTCTTTTTCTCTCAATTTTTCCTTTTTCTTTTCTTTTATTTTCTTTTCTTGGGCTCTTTTTGGCCTCTCTTTTTTATTTTTTTATTTCATCATTTGGGACAATGCTCTAATAATGAATAATGATGATGATCACACTTCTATTTACTTACAACTCAAAATTACAACTCGATACTAGAACAAAACATGACTCTATATGAACGCTTCTAGCAGTGTACCGGGATGTGCAATGATCTAGCGTAACATGTATAAGAAATGACGAGCGGTGGCTGAGCCACAAATACTATGTTAACTATATGATGCAAAGCAATATGACAATAATGATGTGTGTAATAAAAACAGAACGGTGGAAGTTGCGTGGAAATATATCTTGGAATGGCTATGGAAATGCCATAATAGGTAGGTATGGTGGTTGTTTTGAGGTAGATATAAGGAGGTTTATGTGTGATAGAGCGTATCATATCATGGGGTTTGGGTGCACCGGTAAAGTTTACACCACATCTCAAGGTGAGAAAGGGCAATGCATGGTACCGAAGATTGCGGAATGGTGAGAGTGCGTATAATTCATGGACTCACATTAGTCATAAAGAACTCATATACTTATTGCAAAAGTTTATTAGCCCTCAAAGCAAAGTACTACTATGCATGCCCCTAGGGGGATAAATTGGTAGGAAAAGACCATCGCTCGTCCCCAACCGTCACTCATAAGGAAGACAATCAATAATAAATCATGCTCCAACTTCTTAGCATAACGAGAGACTATACGTGCATGCTTCGGGAATCACAAACCTTAACACCAATATTCTTACTAAACCACAATTACTCACTAGCACAACCCACATATTACCACCTTTATATCGCAAAACTATTACAAGGAATCAAACTTGTCATATTCAGTGATCTACATAAAAGTTTTTATTAAATCCCTCATGAATACCTATCACATTAGGACCAAATTCACAACTTGTGCATATTGCCATTACTATTATCAACTCTCAAAATGATCTAAGTGAAGCATGAGAGTGCAACTATTTCTTTAAAGTATAACCACTGTCGTGCTCTAAAAGATATAAGTCAAGCACATAGAACAATTGCCTAGCTCCAAAGATATATGTGAAGTACATAGAGTATTCTAACAAATCACGAATAATGCGTGTCCCTCTCAAAAAGGTGTGTCCAGCAAAGATGATTGTGGCAAAATAAAAAGCAAACAAAGTAAAGACTCAAATAATACACGACGCTCCAAGAAAACTCATATCATGTGATGAATAAAAATATACCTCCTAATATTACCGATAGTTGGTAGAAGAAAGAGGGGATGCCTTCTGGGGCATCCCCAAACTTAAATGCTTGGGAGTCCTTGAATATTACCTTGGGTAGCCTCGGTCATCCCAAAGATTAGGCTCCTGCCACTCCTTACTCCTTCATCCATCGCGGTCTCACTCAAAACTTGAAAACTTCATCACAAAAAACTCAATAGAAAACTCGTGAGATCCATTAGTAGAACAAAGCAAATCACCACTTTAGGTATTGTTGTAAAACCATTCACATTTTAATATTGCATAATACCTATTGTATTATAACTTCACCAGGGCTTATACCCTCCGATACAATCCATACATTCAACAAAACAAGCAAAAAACCACTAGTGCGCGTCGGTGCTATACAAATAGTTTTTAACCCCTTTTCGCGACGGCATTTGGAACCGTCGCCAAGTGACTGTGGGCGATACGGGGTCCTTCCCACACGACCCAGAAACCATCGGGGATAGAGAGCCTTGATGCATACAGTTGTCCCTGTATAACCGTTTCCGATATCTCGAATATCCCAAATGCTTCATCCTTGCTACTCGTTTGTGCTCGCATTACCATCGCAGACGGAGTTTTGTGGTTTTACCTAAAACCAGGCAGATTCCAGGCACAGGAGCTTTCTAGGCAGATTCCAGGCACGGGAGTTTTACGATGCCTGGCACATCACAAACAGTTCAGGATTATAAACCGTGTACGATAGGTAGACAATCACACACATTTAGTTTTCCCGCACCGTATACGATAGTGTCTGACATCACACACGCTTTGCAAACGGCAATTGTGTGCATGCTTGCACACATTTCCTCTCTGTGAACCATCTCGGATCATGGTGTATATTGCAAACGTTTGTGTTTTACCAACCGTGTGTGCCGTAATGACCTGCACAACGTAATCTCGCCCTAATTTAATTGCTGCTATTTAAAATTGAACCTAATTTAAACTTGAAAGTAGGCTATAGCTTTATTCATATCCATCAGGTTCAAACAACCAATGCATTATTCGATTCACAAGTACATATGTTTAAGAATTACATAAGCACCAAATAAAGAATGATGAACCAGGGTTCTATACTTGTATTATTACAGATGGTAAATAAAGAGGCGACAGACATCCTGGTTGCTGAACAAGGTGAAGCGGAATGGCCCTATTGTGCTCTCCTGGATGCAGAAGGCATGCAGGACTCTAGTCCAACTCCTTGTGATGTCTGACCGCCAATCAAGTAGTTTGCGAGGTAATCTTGAGTAAACTGCTTCAGGATCCACTGCAAAAGAAAGAAGATTCAGATATTGTCATCTAACACAACTCATTACAGGCAGTAAAAAGAAGGCTACAGGGTTCTTACTTACCATCCTGTAGTTCACTGTTGTCTTGCATAAAGTGTAAACAAATAGTTCGATTGACATCTTTTGACCCATTTTAATAACAATCTTTATCAGTTTCCTCACTTGATGCTGGTTCATGAATATCTCATTTCCCCATACGCAGAAAGGGTCAAACTGTGGATCTTTGGCAATGATATATGTACCTAAAAGCACCAAGTTAATATTAGAAGCTAAACAACAATTGAAAAATGATGTAGTACAACACTCCATCCATCCCATTATATAAGATTTTATTACATGTATATCTAGACATCATCAGAACATTAAGGTAACACTCTTCCTTGTTACTATGTAGCCTGGGATTGCATATTTAGTCATTCAGTACAATGCATGTTGCTAAACAACAATTGAAAAATGAAAAGGCATGTTAACTGCAATATCCTTAACAGCAACCAAATATCGTAATTCATAGTGGTATTGTTGAAACTGTTATTGATGAAATTGAACTGCACGGCAAATAGTTGCACATATAGAGCATCACATTGTGAAGAACTGAAATAAACAAGTCATAAGGACATCTCTAGGCGATCCTTAAAAAGTTAAAGGACTAAACCCTTAGTGGATATATATATACTCCAGCAATTTTTGGCCTTTTCTAGTCGATCCCCTAAACTTAAGGTTGTAAACTTCAATTTGATCAAGTTCAAAGTAGGTTCAACCGAAAGTAGCATGCATTCAAACATAAACATAGATAGTTTTGCATAACCGAACATAAAATATAAATTTAAACTAAGCTAAACTACTTTCGATCGAAGTAGAGGTCGAGCCAATCCTTCCTCGTCATGTATCATGTGCCGCAAGCCGGGTCCGGGCCGGTACCGTCGTCGGGGTCGTTCGGGAAGGCACTCCTCCACTCGTCGACATTGATCTCCTCATCCTCGGGGCCCACCTCGACGCCCTCCGTGCCGCCGTCGCCGCCGCCTTCGACCTCGTCATCGGAGGAGAACGCGATAACCTCGGCGCTCTCCGCGCCACCGTCCTCGCCGCCTTCGACCTCGTCATCGGAGGAGAGCGCGATAACCTCGCCGCCCTCCGCACCGGCAAAGATCGCCCGCTCCGCCTCCACGAGCTCCGGGTGCTGCCGACGGAGCTCTTGCATGTAGGCCTCATCGGCGGCCTCGGCCTCGAGGTGCTCCCACGCCTTGCGGTCCTCCCGCGCCACAGCCGAGCTCACCACCAATGGCTCCGGCGGAACGAGGTCGACCAGACGTGTGCTAAAGTGGAAATTGAGCCTAGCCGCCGCGCCGTGGTAGCGGACCTGCCAGCGGTCGTACTCCATGGCCGCGAGCTCGGACGTGCGGAAGCTACCGAGCCACTAGCGGGTGTGGGTCTCTCGATCTACAATCCCGGCGACCCACGTCCCCCGCTGCCGCTGTTGGACCCCGAGGTAGGACTTCGTCGGCTGCCGGTTCCGAGGGAGAAGTCCTTGAACCGGCGTAGGGGCGCGGCGGTGGGCGGATCGGGGGACCGGTGACGGTGGATCGGGCCCGCGGAGGACGACGGGGACACCTCGGCAGCCACCTCGCCGGTGTCGGGCGAAAAGGCCGCGATAAACCCCTTTTTCGCCATTGGCTCCTCGAGCTCCCCAGCACACAGGCAGAGGTTGAGGATGGAGGCGCCAGCAATGGCGGTGACCTACCAATGGTTTCGAGGGTTGTGTGTGTCTGTGTGAGCGGAGGTTTTGGCGTGTGTGTGGAAGGGGGGCGGGGGGCAAGGTTGTGTTTGAGGAAATACTGCGGCAACTGAAATATTTACTAGGAGGGAGTTACAAGGCAGGGCTACTTAAAATTTGGATCAAGGGCGAGCAGATATTTTTGAGGTTGCGAGGGATGCAGAGGCGGGAGTAAAATGCTGGGGCTACTAAAAATTTGAATCAAGGGACTGAAGCAGAGCAGGAGTAACAGACATTGCACACGGTCCGCACATACTAATCGTGTGCTATCAAACATTAAAACCTTCCAGGCGGTAGATATTTTTGAGATTACGAGGCGGTAATATTTTCGAGATTGTGAGGATGCAGAGGCGGGAGTTTTTGGGGAGCGAGCTAGTGTGCTTGACACGCGGGCTGTGGACTGTAGCTAATGCACCTTCTCGCGTAAGCCATAGGCGTACTATACACCGACGGTGCTCCAAGATATTTTTACTACATCTCACACGGTTGGTGATAATAAACTGTGTGGGATCTACTTGATTTGAATTACATAATGGGGTCACGGCGGTAATGGATGTTGTTTGAATTGCTAGACCTTTTATCTGTAGTGAACATGCAACTATATGTGTGTCGTAAAAGAATTGGAATTATTCAGGGTTCGTTTGGACATTTTATACATTAAACTGGTTTTCTAGCCATTTCAGGTGCACAATTCAAAATTAAACTACATGCACATGCTCCGGTGCATATAGATTGGTTGAAAAATCAAATATGTGTCCTTCAGTGCATGCTTAGGTCCCATGCAAGAAATGGGAATGAATTTTTTAGGGTTCGTTTGGCCTTTTTTATACATTAACTGGGTTTTCTAGGCATTTTATGTGCATAATTAAAATTTGAACTACAAACACATGCTCCAGTGCACCAAAGTTGGTTCAAAAATCACATGTGTGTCCTTGGGTGCATGCTTAAGTCCCATGCAAGAGATGGGAATGAATTTCAAACACCAGGGCACTGTTGATTGCGGGCATAATGTTGAGATGCCTGGTTTTTAAATTCTAGTAAATCCAAAACTCGTCTGAAATTCATGAAACTTGGCATGCTTTCATGGAGCGGCATCAACATGCCGTGGTGAAAATTTTGTCCCATTTGGGGCTGGTTTGTGTATAAGCTTCTCACAAACCAGAGCTTCTCACAACAAGCATGATGGTTTCGGTAGGGAACGTACCACCTTTGGGGACGGGACGATATCTGTTGCCTCTTATTGCTTTCAAAAAATTTCTAGCGTCAACATAGAACAACAGGAATGTTGTGTTTAATCTTGGAATTTTTCGGGGTTCGTTTGACCTTTTTTATGCATTAAATGGGGTTTCTAAGCATTTTATGTCCATAATTCAAATTTGAACTACAAGCACATGCTCCAGTGCACTAAAGTTGGTTGAAAAATCACATGTGTGTCCTTGGGTGAATTTCTAGGTCCCATACAAGAGATGGGAATGAAATTCAAACACCAGGGCACTGTTGATTGCCGGCAAAACATTGAGATGCCTGGTTTTTAAATTCTAGTAAATCAAAAACTCGTCTGAAATTCATGAAACTTGGCATGCTATCATGGAGCAGCATCAACATGCCGTGGTGAAAATTTTGTCCCATTTGGGGCAGGTTTGGGTATAAGCTTCTCAGAAACTAGAGCTTCTCACAACAAGAATGATGGTTTCGGTAGGAAACGTACAACCTTTGGGGACCAGATGATAACCGTTACCTCTTATTGCTTTCAAAAAATTTCTAGTGTCAACATAGAACAACAGGAGTGTTATGTTTAATCTTTGAATTTTTCGGGGTTCGTTTGAACTTTTTTATGCATTAACTGGGTCTTCTAGGCATTTTATGTGCATAATTCAAATTTGAACTACAAGCACATGCTCCAGTGCACTAAAGTTGGTTGAAAAATCACATGTGTGTCCTTGGGTAAATTTCTAGGTCCCATGCAAGAGATGGGAATGAAATTCAAACACCAGGGCACTGTTGATTGCCGGCAAAATGCTGAGATGCCTGGTTTTTTAATTCTAGTAAATCCAAAGCTCGTCTGAAATTCATGAAACTTGGCATGCTATCATGGAGTGGCATCAACATGCCGTGGTGAAAATTTTGTCCCATTTGCGGCAGGTTTGGGTATAAGCTTCTCACAAACCGGAGCTTCTCACAACAAGCATGATCGTTTCGGTAGGGAACGTACCACCTTTGGGGACGGGACGATATCCGTTGCCTTTTATTGCTTTCAAAAAATTTCTAGTGTCAACATAGAACAACATGAGTGTTGTGTTTAATCTTGGAATTTTTCGGGGTTCGTTTGACCTTTTTTATGCATTATGTGGGTTTTCTAGGCATTTTATGTGCATAATTCAAATTTGAACTACAAGCACATGCTCCAGTGCACTAAAGTTGGTTGAAAAAACACATGTGTCCTTGGGTGAATTTCTAGGTCCCATGCAAGAGATGGGAATGAAATTCAAACACCATGGCACTGTTGATTGTCCGCAAAATGTTAAGATGCCTGGTTTTTAAATTCTAGTAAATCCAAAACTCATCTGAAATTCATGAAACTTGGCATGCTATCATGGAGCGGCATCAACATGCCGTGGTGAAAATTTTGTCCCATTTGGGGCAGGTTTGGGTATAAGCTTCTCACAACAAGCCTAATGGTTTCGGTAGGGAATGTCCCACTTTTGGGGACGAAACGATATCCACTGCCTCTTATTGCTTTCAAATTTTTTCTCGTGTCAACATAGAACAACAGGAGTGTTGTGTCAATTTTTTTGATTTTTCAGGGTTCATTCGGATATTTTTATGCATTAACTGAGTTTACAATGCATTTATGTGCATAATTAAAATTTGAACTACATGCACATGCTCCAGTGCATATAAATTGGTTGAAAAAATCAAATCTGCGTCCTTGGGTGCATGCTTAGGTCCCATGCAAGAGATGGGAATGGATTTCAAACACCAGGGCACCGTTGATTGCCGGCAAAACATTGAGATGCCTGGTTTTTAAATTCTAGTAAATCCAAAACTCGTCTGAAATTCATGAAACTTGGCATGCTATCATGGAGCGGCATCAACATGCCGTGGTAAATTTTTTTGTCCCATTTGGGGCAAGTTCGGGTATATGCTTCTGACAAACCAGAGCTTCTCACAACAAGCCTCATGGTTTCGGTATGGAACGTCCCACCTTTGGGGACGAAACGATATCCATGCCTCTTATTGCTTTCAAAAAAATTCTCGTGTTAACATAGAACAACAGGAGTGTTGTGTCAATTTTTGTGATTTTTCGGGGTTCGTTTGGTCAATTTTATGCATTAACTGTGTTTTCAGTGCATTTATGTGCATAATTCAAATTTGAGCTACATGCACATGCTCCAGTGCATATAAATTGGTTGAAAAATCAAATCTGTTTCCTTGGGTGCATGCTTAGGTCCCATGCAAGAGATGGTAATGAATTTCAAAGACAACGGCACCGTTGATTGCCGGCAAAACATTGAGATGCCTGGTTTTCAAATTCTAGTAAATCCAAAACTCGTCTGAAATTCATGAAACTTGGCATGCTATCCTGGAGCGGTATCAACATGCCTTGGTAAATTTTTTGTCCCATTTGGGCCAGGTTTGGGTATATGCTTCTCACAAACCAGAGCTTCTCACAACAAGCATGATGGTTTCGGTAGGGAACGTCCCACCTTTGGGGATGAAACGATATCCATTGCCTCTTATTGCTTTCAAATTTTTTCTCGTCTCAACATAGAACAACAGGAGTGTTGTGTCAATTTTTGGGATTTTTCGGGGTTCGTATGGACATTTTTATGCATTAATTGAGTTTTCAATGCATTTATGTGCACAATTCAAATTTGAACTACATGCACATGCTCCAGTGCATATAAATTGTTTGACAAATCAAATCTGTGTCCTTGGGTGCATGCTTAGGTCCCATGCAAGAAATGGGAATGAATTTCGAACACCAGGACATCATTGATTGCCGGCAAAACATTGAGATGCCTGGTTTTTAAATTCTAGTAAATCCAAAACTCGTCTGGAATTCATGAAACTTGGCATGCTATCATGGAGCGGCATCAACATGCTGTGGTAAATTTTTTGTCCCATTTGGGGCAGGTTTGGTTATATGCTTCTCACAAACCAGAGCTTCTCACAACAAGCATGATGGTTTCGGTAGGGAACGTCCCACCTATGGGGACGAAACGATATCCATTGCCTCTTATTGCTTTCAAATATTTTCTCGTGTCAACATAGAACAACAGGAGTGTTGTGTCAATTATTTTTGATTTTTTGGGGTTCGTTTGGACATTTTTATGCATTAACTGAGTTTTCAATGCATTTATGTGCATAATTCAAATTTGAACTACATGCACATGCTCCAGTGTATATAAATTGGTTGAAAAATCAAAACTGTGTCCTTGGGTGCATGCTTAGGTCCCATGCAAGAAATGGGAATGAATTTCAAACACCACGGAGGGGAATGGGAGGCGAAAATAAGGCCGCCCGTATAAAACCGCGGCTCGGGCGCCATTAATGGAGAGGAAGGCGAGAGGCCATGGAAGCCAAAGGGATCGCTTCCCAGTGAGCCGGCGCAGCGTACAGCTCGCACGCATCCCGATGAGCCTGCGCATTCAAGGATAGCTTGCACGCCTCTCTGTCAGCCTACGCACTGGACTGCGCTCGCACGCCTCCCATTCAGTTAAGGTCAAGCAGCTGTCCGCACGGCACCTCCTACAGCCATTAAAACCAAGACACGTGGCGTCATGTGAAAGGTTAACAGAACGCACACTGTTTGAATTATACAAACATTTGAGATATTAAAGTGGCAGCTATTTTTTCAAAATGCCTTTGTTGGTTGTCATTATTCGAGTGCGCCTTCTCTCAAAATGGACACAAAAAATACCACAGCATGTCGGGTACCATTCCATGATAGAATGCCAAGTTTCATGAATTTCAGAAGAGTTTTGGATTTACTAGAATTTAAAAACCAGGCATCCGAAAAACGTGTTGCCGGCAAGCAACGGTGCCCTGGTGTTTGAAATTCATTCCCATTTCTTGCATGGGACCTAAGCATGCATCCAAGGACACAGATTTGATTTTTCAACCAATTTATATACACTAGAGCATGTGCATGTAGTTCAAATTTGAATTATGCACATAAATGCATTGAAAACTCAGTTAATACATAAAAATGTCCAAACGAACCCCAAAAAATCACAAATATTGACACAACACTCCTGTTTTTCTATGTTGACACGAGAAAAAATTTGAAAGCAATAAGAGGCAATGGATATCGTTTCGTCCCCAAAGGTGGGACGTTCCCTACCGAAACCATCATGCTTGTTGTGAGAAGCTCTGGTTTGTGAGAAGCATATAACCTAACCTGCCCCAAATGGGAAAAAAAGATTACCACGGCATGTTGATGCCACTCCATGATAGCATGCCAAGTTTCATGAATTTCAGACGAGTTTTGGATTTACTAGAATTTAAAAACCAGGCATCTCAATGTTTTGCCGGCAATCAACGGTGCACTAGTGTTTGAAATTCATTCCCATTTCTTGCATGGGACATAAGCTTGCACCCAAGGACACAAATTTGATTTTTCAACCAATTTATATGCACTGGAGCATGTGCATGTAGTTCAAATTTGAATTATGCACATAAATGCATTGAAAACTCAGTTAATGCATAAAAATGTCCAAACGAACCCAGAAAAATCCCAAAAATTGACACAACACTCCTGTTGTTCTATGTTGACACGAGAAAAAAATTTAAAGCAATAACAGGCAATGGATATCGTTTCATCCCCAAAGGTGGGACGTTCCCTACCGAAACCATCATGCTTGTTGTGAGAAGCTCTGGTATGTGAGAAGCATATACCCAAACCTGCCCCAAATGGGACAAAAAATTTACCACGGCATGTTGATGCCGCTCCATGATAGAAGGCCAAGTTTCACGAATTTCAGACGAGTTTTGGATTTACTAGAATTTAAAAACCAGGCATTTCAATGTTTTGCCGGCAATCAACGGTGCCCTTGTGTTTGAAATTTATTCCCATCTCTTGCATGGGACCTAAGCATGCACCAAGGACACAGATCTGATTTTTCAACCAATTTATATGCACTGGAGCATGTGCATGTAGTTGAAATTTGAATTATGCACATAAATGCATTGAAAACTCAGTTAATGCATAAAAATGTACAAACGAACCCCGAAAAATCACAAAAATTGACACAACACTCCTATTGTTCTATGTTGACACGAGAAAAAAAATGAAAGCAAGAAGAGGCAATGGATATCATTTCATCCCCAAAGGTGGGACGTTCCCCACCGAAACCATCATGCTTGTTGTGAGAAGCTCTGGTTTGTGAGAAGCACATACCCAAACCTGCCCCAAATGGGGCAAAAAAATTACCACGACATGTTGATGTCGCTCCATGATAGCATGCCAAGTTTCATGAATTTCAGACGAGTTTTGGATTTACTAGAATTTAAAAACCAGGCATCTCAATGTTTTGCCGGCAATCAACGTTGCCTTGTGTTTGAAATTCATTCCCATCTCTTGCATGGGACCTAAGCATGCACCGAAGGACACAGATTTGATTTTTCAACCAATTTATATGCACTGGTGCATGTGCATGTAGTTCAAATTTGAATTATGCACATAAATGCATTGAAAACTCAGTTAATACATAAAAATGTCCAAACGAACCCCGAAAAATCACAAAAATTGACACAACACTCCTGTTGTTCTATGTTGACACGAGAAACTTTTTGAAAGCAATACGAGGCAATGGATATCATTTCGTCCCCAAATGTGGGACGTTCCATACCGAAACCATCAGGCTTGTTGTGAGAAGCTCTAGTTTGTGAGAAGCATATACCCAAACCTGCCTCAAATGGGACAAAAAATTTACCACGGCATGTTGATGCCTCTCCATGATAGCATGCCAAGTTTCATGAATTTTACACTAGTGTTGGATTTACTAGAATTTAAAAACCAGGCATCTCAATGTTTTGCCGGCAATCAACGTTGCCCTGGTGTTTGAAATTCATTCCCATCTCTTGCATGGGACCTAAGCATGCACCCAAGGGCGCAGATTTGATTTTTCAACCAATTTATATGCACTGGAGCATGTGCATGTAGTTCAAATTTGAATTATGCACATAAATGCATTGCAAACTCAGTTAATGCTTAAAAATGTCCAAACGAACCCCGAAAAATCACAAAAAGTGACACAACACTCCTGTTGTTCTATGTTGACACGAGAAAAATTTGAAAGCAATAAGAGGCAATGGATATCGTGTCGTCCCCAGAAGTGGGACGTTCCCTACCGAAACCATCAGGCTTGTTGTGATAAGCTTATACCCAAACCTGCCCCAAATGGGACAAAATTTTCACCACGGCATGTTGATGCCGGTCCATGATAGCATGCCAAGTTTCATGAATTTCAGACGAGTTTTCGATTTACTAGAATTTAAAAACCAGGCATCTCAATGTTTTGCCGGCAATCAACAGTGCCCTAGTGTTTGAATTTCATTCCCATCTCTTGCATGGGACCTAGAAATTCACCCAAGGACACACATGTGATTTTTCAACCAACTTTAGTGCACTGGAGCATGTGCTTGTAGTTCAAGTTTGAATTATGCACATAAAATGCCTAGAAAACCCAGTTAATGCATAAAAATGGTCAAACGAACCCCGAAAAATTCCAAGATTAAACACAACACTCCTGTTGTTCTATGTTGACACTAGAAATTTTTTCAAAGCAATAAGAGGCAACGGATATCGTCCCATCCCCAAAGGTGGTACGTTTCCATCGAAACCATCATGCTTGTTGTGAGAAGCTCTGGTTTGTGAGAAGCTTATACCCAAACCTGCCGCAAATGGGACAAAATTTTCACCACGGCATGTTGATGCCACTCCATGATAGCATGCCAAGTTTCATGAACTTCAGACGAGCTTCGGATTTACTAGATTTTAAAAACCAGGCATCTCAACATTTTGCCAGCAATCAACAGTGCCCTGGTGTTTGAATTTCATTCCCATCTCTTGCATGGGACCTAGAAATTCACCCAAGGACACACATGTGATTTTTGAACCAACTTTAGTGCACTAGAGCATGTGCTTGTAGTTCAAATTTGAATTATGCACATAAAATGCCTAGAAGACTCGGTTAATGCATAAAAAAGTTCAAAGAAACCCCGAAAAATTCCAAGATTAAACACAACACTCATGTTGTTCTATATTGACACTAGAAAATTTTTAAAAGCAATAAGAGGCAACGGTTATCGTCCCGTCCCCAAAGGTGGTACGTTCCCTACCGAAACCATCATGCTTGTTGTGAGAAGCTCTGGTTTGTGAGAAGCTTATACCCAAACCTGCCCCAAATGGGACAAGATTTTCACCACGTCATGTTGATGCCGCTCCATGATAGCATGCCAAGTTTCATGAATTTTAGACGAGTTTTTGATTTACTAGAATTTAAAAACCAGGCATCTCAACGTTTTGCCAGCAATCAATAGTGCCCTAGTGTTTGAATTTCATTCCCATATCTTGCATGGGACCTAGAAATTCACCCAAGGACACACATGTGATTTTTCAACCAACTTTAGTGCACTGGAGCATGTGCTTGTAGTTCAAATTTGAATTATGCACATAAAAAGCCTCGAAAACCTAGTTAATGCCTAAAAAAGGTCAAACGAACCCCGAAAAATTCCAAGATTGAACACAACACTCTTGTTGTTCTATGTTGACACTAGAAAAGTTTTGAAAGCAATAAGAGGCAACGGATATCGTCCCGTCCCCAAAGGTGGTACGTTCCCTACCGAAAGCATCATGCTTGTTGTGAGAAGCTCTGGTTTGTGAGAAGCTTATACACAAACCAGCCCCAAATGGGACAAAATTTTCACCACGGCATGTTGATGCCGCTCCATGATAGCATGCCAAGTTTCATGAATTTCAGACGAGTTTTGGATTTACTAGAATTTAAAAACCATGTATCTCAATGTTTTGCCGGCAATCAACAGTGCCCTGGTGTTTGAAATTCATTCCCATCTCTTGCATGGGACTTAAGCATGCACCCAAGGACACACATATGATTTTTGAACCAACTTTGGTGCACTGGAGCATGTGCTTGTAGTTCAAATTTGAATTATGCACATAAAATGCCTAGAAAACCCAGTTAATGTATAAAAAAGGCCAAACGAATCCCGAAAAATTCATTCCCATTTCTTGCATGGGACCTTAGCATGCACTGAAGGACACATATTTGATTTTTCAACCAATTTATATGCACCGGAGCATGTGCATGTAGTTTAATTTTGAATTGTGCACCTGAAATGGCTAGAAAACCAGTTTAATGTATAAAATGTCCAAACGAACCCTGAATAATTCCAATTCGTTTACGAAACACATATAGTTGCATGTTCACTGCAGATAAAAGGTCTAACAATTCAAACAGCGTCCATTGCCGCTGTGGCCCCATTATGTAGTTCAAATCAAGTAGATCCCACACAGTTTATTATCACCAACCGTGTGAGATGTAGTAAAAATATCTTGGAGCACCGTCGGTGTATAGTACGCCTATGGCTTACGCGAGAAGGTGCATCGGCTACAGTCCACAGCCGGCGTGTCAAGCACACTAGCTCGCTCCCCAAAAACTCCCGCCTCTGCATCCTCACAATCTCGAAAATATTACCGCCTCGTAATCTCAAAAATATCTACCGCCTGGAAGGTTTTAATGTTTGATAGCACACGATTAGTATGTGCGGACCGTGTGCGATGTTTGTTACTCCCGCTCTGCTTCAGTCCCTTGATTCAAATTTTCAGTAGCCCCGGCATTTTACTCCCGCCTCTGCATCCCTCGCAATCTCAAACATATCTGCTCGCCCTTGATGTAAATTTTCAGTAGCCCTGCCTTGTAACTCCCTCCTAGTAAAATTTTTAGTTGCCGCAGTATTTCCTCAAACACAACCTTGCCCCCCCCCCTGCCCCCCTTCACACACACCCCAAAACCTCCGCTCACACAGACACACACAACCCTCGAAACCATTGGTAGGTCGCCGCCATCGCCGGCACCTCCATCCTCAACCTCTGCCTGTGTGCCGGGGAGCTCGAGTAGCCAAAAAGAGGTTTATCGCGGCCCTTTTGCCGTCGAGGTGGCCACCGAGGTGTCCCCGTCGTCCTCCGCGGGCCCATTCTGCCGTCACCGGTCCCTCGATCCGCCCGCCGCCGCGCCCCTACACCGGTTCGAGGACTTCTCCCTTGGACCCGGCAGCCGACGAAGTCCGGCAGCGGCGGTGGGGGATGTGGGTCGCCGAGATTATAGATCGAGAGACCCACACCCGCCAGTGGCTCGGTAGCTTCCACACATCCGAGCTCCCGGCCCTGGAGTACGACTGCTGGCAGGTCCGCTACCACGGCGCGGCGGCTAGGCTCAATTTCCCCTTCAGCACACGTCCGATCGACCTCGTTCCGCCAGAGCTAGGGGTGGTGAGCTCGGCTATGGCGCGGGAGGACCGTGAGGCATGGGAGCGCCTCGAGGCCGAGGCCGCCGACGAGACTACATGCAAGAGCTCCACCGGCAGCACCCGGAGCTCGTGGAGGCGGAGCGGGCGATCTTTGTCGGTGCGAAGGGCGGCGAGGTTATCGTGCTCTCCTCCGATGACGAGGTCGTAGGCGGCAAGGACGGCAGCGCGGAGGGCGTCTAGGTTATTGCACTCTCCTCCGATGACGAGGTCGAAGGCGGCGGCGACGGCGGCACGGAGGGCGTCGAGGTGGGCCTCAAGGACGAGGAGATCGATGTCGACGAGTGGAGGTGTGCCTTCCTCAACGACCCCGACGACGGTACCGGCCCGGACCCGGCTTGTGGCACACCGTACATGATGAGGAAGGATTGGCTCGACCTCTACTTCGACCGAAAGTAGTTTAGCTTAGTTTAAATTTATATTTTATGTTCGGTTATGCAATACTATCTATGTTTATGTTTGAATGCATGCTACTTTCGGTTGAACCTACTTTGAACTTGATCAAATTGAAGTTTACAACCTTAAGTTTAGGGGATCGACTAGAAAAGGCCAAAAATTGCTGGAGTATATATATATCCACTAAGGGTTTTAGTCCTTTAACTTTTTAAGGATCGCCTAGAGATGTCCTTATGACTTGTTTGTTTCAGTTCTTCACAATGTGATGCTCTATATGTGCAACTATTTGCCGTCCAGTTCAATTTCATCAATAACAGTTTCAACAATACCACTATGAATTACGATATTTGGTTGTTGTTAGGGATATTGCAGTTAACATGCCTTTTCGTTTTTCAATTGTTGTTTAGCAACATGCATTGTATTGAATGACTAAATATGCAATCCCAGGCTACATAGCAACAAGGAAGAGTGTTACCTTAATGTTCTGATGATGTCTAGATATACATGTAATAAAATCTTATATAATGGGATGGATGGAGTGTTGTACTACATCATTTTTCAATTGTTGTTTATCTTCTAATATTAATTTGGTGCTTTTAGGTACATATATCATTGCCAAAGATCCACAGTTTGACCCTTTCTGCGTATGGGGCAATGAGATATTCATGAACCAACATCAAGTGAGGAAACTGATAAAGATTGTTATTAAAATGGGTCAAAAGATGTCAATCGAACTATTTGTTTACACTTTATGCAAGACAACAGTGAACTACAGGATGGTAAGTAAGAACCATGTAGCCTTCTTTTTACTGCCCGTAATGAGTTGTGTTAGATGACAATATCTGAATCTTTTTTCTTTTGCAGTGGATCCTGAAGCAGTTTACTCAAGATTACCTCTCAAACTACTTGATTGGTGGCCGGCCATCACAAGGAGTTGGACTAGAGTCCTGCATGCCTTCTGCATCCAGGAGAGCACAATAGGGCCATTCCGCTTCACCTTGTTCAGCAACCAGAATGTCTGTCGCCCCTTTCTTTACCATCTGTAATAGTACAAGTATAGAACCTTGGTTCATCATTCTTTATTTGGTGCTTATGTAATTCTAAAACATATGTACTTGTGAATCAAATAATGCATTGGTTGTTTGATCCTGATGGGTATGAATAAAGCTATAGCCTACTTTCAAGTTTAAATTAGGTACAATTTTAAATAGCAGCAATTAAATTAGGGCGAGATTACGTTGTGCAGGTCATTACGGCACACACCGTTGGTAAAACACAAACGTTTGCAATATACACCATGATCCGAGATGGTTCACAGAGAGCAAACGTGTGCAAGCATGCACACAGTTGCCGTTCGCAAAGCGTCTGTGATGTCAGACACTATCGTATACGGTGCGGGAAAACTAAATGTGTGTGATTGTCTACCTATCGTACACGGTTTATAATCCTGAACTGTTTGTGATGTGCCAGGCATCGTAAAACTCCCGTGCCTGGAATCTGCCTGGAAAGCTCTCGTGCCTGGAATCTGCCTGGTTTTAGGTAAAACCACAAAACTCCGACTGCGATGTCAATGCGAGCACAAACGATGAGCAAGGACGAAGCGTTTGGGATATTCGAGATATCAGAAACGGTTATACAGGGACAACTGTATGCATCAAGGCTCCCTATCCCCGATGGTTTCTGGGTCGTGTGGGAAGGACCCCCTATCGCCCACACTCACTTGGCGACGGTTCCAAATGTCGTCGCGGAAAGGGGTTAAAAACTGTTTGTATAGCACCGACGCGCACCAGTGGTTTTTTGCTTATTTTGTTGAATGTATGGATTGTATCGGAGGGTATAAGCCCTGGTGAAGTTATAATACAGTAGGTATTATGCAATATTAAAATATGAATGGTTTTACTACAGTACCTAAAGTGGTGATTTGCCTTGTTATACTAACGGATCTCACGAGTTTTCTATTGAGTTTTGTGTGATGAAGTTTTCAAGTTTTGAGTGAGACCGCGATGGATGAAGGAGTAAGGAGTGGCAAGAGCCTAATCTTTGGGATGACCGAGGCTACCCAAGGTAATATTCAAGGACTCCCAAGCATCTAAGCTTGGGGATGCCCCATAAGGTATCCCCTCTTTCTTCTACCAACTATCGGTAATATTACATGGAGGTATATTTTTATTCATCACATGATATGAGTTTTCTTGGAGCGTCGTGTATTATTTGAGTCTTTACTTTGTTTGCTTTTTATTTTGCCACAATCACCTTTGCTGAACACACCTTTTTGAGAGGGACACGCATTATTCGTGATTTGTTAGAATACTCTATGTACTTCACATATATCTTTTGAGCTAGGCAATTGCTCTATGTGCTTGACTTATATCTTTTAGAGCACGACCGTGGTTATACTTTAAAGAAATAGTTGCACTCTCATGCTTCACTTAGATCATTTTGAGAGTTGATAATAGTAATGGCAATATGCACAAGTTGTGAATTTGGTCCTAATGTGATAGGTATTCATGAGGGATATAATAAAAACGTTTATGTAGATCACTGAATATGATAAGTTTGATTCCTTGTAATAGTTTTGCGATATAAAGGTGGTAATATGTGGGTTGTGCTAGTGAGTAGTTGTGGTTTAGTAAGAATATTGGTGTTAAGGTTTGTGATTCCCGAAGCATGCACGTATAGTCTCTCATTATGCTAAGAAGTTGGAGCATGATTTATTATTGATTGTCTTCCTTATGAGTGACGGTTGGGGACGAGCGATGGTCTTTTCCTACCAATTTATCCCCCTAGGGGCATGCATAGTAGTACTTTGCTTTGAGGGCTAATAAACTTTTGCAATAAGTATATGAGTTCTTTATGACTAATGTGAGCCCATGAATTATACGCACTCTCACCATTCCGCAATCTTCGGTACCATGCATTGCCCTTTCTCACCTTGAGATGTGGTGTAAACTTTACCGGTGCACCCAAACCCCATGATATGATACGCTCTATCACACATAAACCTCCTTATATCTACCTCAAAACAACCACCATACCTACCTATTATGGCATTTCCATAGCCATTCCAAGATATATTTCCATGCAACTTCCACCGTTCCGTTTTTTATGACACACATCATTATTGTCATATTGCTTTGCATCATATAGTTAACATAGTATTTGTGGCTCAGCCACCGCTCGTCATTTTTTATACATGTTACGCTAGATTATTGCACATCCCGGTACACTGCTAGAGGCGTTCATATAGAGTCATATTTTGTTCTAGTATCGAGTTGTAATTTTGAGTTGTAAGAAAATAGAAGTGTGATCATCATCATTATTCATTATTAGAGCACTGTCCCAAGTGATGAAATAAAAAAATAAAAAAGAGAGGCCAAAAAGAGCCCAAGAAAAGAAAAGAAAGAAAAGAAAAGAAAAGAAAAAGGAAAAATTGAGAGAAAAAGAAAGAAGGGGCAATGTTACTATCCTTTCCACACTTGTGCTTGAAAGTAGCACCATGTTTTTCATATAGAGAGTCTCCTATGCTTTCATTTTTATACACTACTGCAGGATGCTGCTAACGCGACACTACGATCAGAGAACCTTCAACGAAACTGTGTGCGATGCAATAATCGCGAACGGTGATGTAAAAAAACCATCAAAAAAGGTGCAAAACATTTGCGATGACGGATGCATCAAATACGGTTCAGATTTTAGTTGCGGTTGCGATGCAGGGCATACGGTTCAGCTCAATGAACTGTTTGTGATGAGGCAGAAGAACAGAAACGGGCAGCCAGATGAAGGTGTGTGCAATATACGGCATACTGTTCACTCGGATGAACTATTTTTGATTAGGCGGAACAAAAGAAACGGTTAGCCAGATCAAGGTGTGTGCGATAGAGGGCAAACAGTTCACTCAGATCAACTGTTTGCGTTCAGCCAAGATAACAGAAACGGTTCAATATAACAAGATGTGTGTGATACGCGACAAACAGGTTTGTAATCAGAAATGTGTGCGAAGACCGATAATAACATAGACGATTGCTTCTAATAAGACGTATGTGATATGCTCTATCTACACAACATCTATTGGCCATTGGGCGACCGACGGTCATCCGGGTACGCCATAAGGATGCGAAGAGGCATCCTATATCAGCAAGGACTAGTTGTTGCACCAATAGATCATCTAAGAGAACTCTCAACTTAACTGTGCTCAGGCTGGAGCAGCCATCAGATGGGTGACTGGATGGGAAGTTGTCTTGATGTTAAATTAACTAATGGGATTGGTCATAGAGGTCAAATTAAATGACCTCCATGATCCATCCCATCAGTTAAATTAACCTTGAGGTCCTTGTTTATTTTTATTTCTTAACACATGTTAAAGAAGGTCTACCGCATTTCTTTTTGACAATGTGCGATACGTGGCATACAGTTGATCCATCCGACATGTTTGTGATGGAATAAGCTGTGTGTGTTGTGGGTAAACGGTTGCTAGCATACAACCATTTGCGATTGATGAATTCATCACCAACGGGTTCCCTAGTGTGGTCCGTGTTCATCTGATCATCATCTACTTCTTGTGCTACCTCGATGTTCCTTATATGCTAAGTTTCCATTAATTGATGGCGTTTTATGAACACGCCACCGTTTCCCGCCATTTCCTCACCTGTTTCCCGCCACCCAGCGATATTGCGCATAAACCAGCGGCGCGCGACGCACGGAGGCAACAAGCGCAGTATAGAGCACATCCACCTTTTCCAAGCATGCCAACCCACCAAAGCGCCGCCTCTGCCATCAACCTCGTCGACGAGGAAAACGAGAAGGCGCCACTGTTGGGGAATGCACTAATTTCAAAAAAAATCCTACGCACACGCAAGATCATGGTGATGCATAGCAACGAGAGGGGAGAGTGTTGTCTACGTACCCTCATAGACCGTAAGCGGAAGCGTCAAGTGACGCGGTTGATGTAGTCGAACGTCTTCGCGATTCAACCGATCCTAGTACCGAAAGCACGGCACCTCCGCGATCTGCACACGTTCAGCTCGGCGACGTCCCACGAACACTTGATCCAGTTGAGGTCGCGGGAGAGTTCTGTCAGCACGACGGCGTGATGACGGTGTTGATGAAGTTACCGACACAACGCTTCGACTAAGCACTACAACGATATGACCGAGGTGGAAATCTGTGGAGGGTGGCACCGCACACGGCTAAACAATGTCAACTTGTGTGTTCTAGGGTTCCCCCTGCCCCCGTATATAAAGGAGCAAGGGGGGAGGCCGGCCGGCCCTTGGGCGCGCCAAGGAGGGGAGGAGTCCTCCTCCTAGTAGGAGTAGGACTCCCCCTTTCCTAGTCCAACTAGGAGGAGGAAGGGGGAAGGGAGAGAGAGAGGGAGAGGGAAAGAGGGGCTGCGCCCCCTCCCCTAGTCCAATTCGGACTCCCTTTGGGGGGCGCCACCTCCTGGGCTGCTGCCCTCTCTCTCCCCTAGGCCCACTAAGGCCCAATACTTCCCCGGGGGGTTCCGGTAACCCCTCCGGCACTCCGGTTTTATCCGAAATCACTCGGAACACTTCCGGTATCCGAATATAGTCGTCCAATATATCAATCTTTATGTATCGACCATTTCGAGACTCCTCGTCATGTCCGTGATCACATCCCGGACTCCGAACTACCTTCGGTACATAAAAACACATAAACTCATAATATCGATCGCCACCGAACGTTAAGCGTGTGGACCCTACGGGTTCGAGAACTATGTAGACATGACCGAGACTCGTTTCCGGTCAATAACCAATAGAGGAACCTGGATGCTCATATTGGCTCCCACATATTCTACGAAGATCTTTATCGGTCAAACCGCATAACAACATACGTTGTTCCCTTTGTCATCTGTATGTTACTTGCCCGAGATTCGATCGTCGATATCACCATACCTAGTTCAATCTCGTTACCGGCAAGTCTATTTACTCGTTCCGTAATGCATCATCCCGCAACTAACTCATTAGTCACATTGCTTGCAAGGCTTATAGTGATGTGCATTACCGAGAGGGCCCAGAGATACCTCTCCGAGAATCGGAGTGACAAATCCTAATCTTGATCTATGCCAACTCAACAAACATCATCGGAGACACCTGTAGAGCATCTTTATAATCACCCAGTTATGTTGTGACGTTTGATAGCACACAAAGTGTTCCTCTGGTATTCGGGAGTTGCATAATATCATAGTCATAGGAACATGTATAAGTCATGAAGAAAGCAGTAGCAATGAAACTGTAATGATCATAATGCTAAGCTAACGAATGGATCTTGTCCATCACATCATTCTCCTAATGATGTGATCCCGTTCATCAAATGAAAACACATGTCTATGGCTAGGAAACTTAACCATCTTTGATTAACGAGCTAGTCAAGTAGAGGCATACTAGGGACATTTTGTTTGTCTATGTATTCACACATGTACTAAGTTTCCGGTTAATACAATTCTAGCATGAATAATAAACATTTATCATGATATAAGGAAATATAAATAACAACTTTCTTATTGCCTATAGGGCATATTTCCTTCAGTCTCCCACTTGCACTAGAGTCAATAATCTACTTCACATCGCCATGTGATTTAACACCAATAGTTCACATCGTCATGTGATTTAACACTCTATAGTTCACATCGCCATGTGACCAATACCCAAAGGGTATACTAGAGTCAATAATCTAGTTCACATCGCCATGTGATTAACACCCAAAGAGTACTAAGGTGTGATCATGTTTTTCTTGTGAGAGAGGTTTAGTCAATGGGTCTGCCACATTAAGATCCGTATGTATTTTGCAAATTTCTATGTCTACAACGCTCTGCACGGAGCTACTCTAGCTAAATGCTCCCACTTTCAATATGTATCCAGATCGAGACTCAGAGTCATCCAGATCGGTGTCAAAGCTTGCATCGAGGTAACTCTTTACGACGAACTCTTTATCACCTCCATAACTGAGAAATATTTCCTTAGTCCTCTAAGGATAATTTTGACCAATGTCCAGTGATCTACTCCTAGATCACTATTGTACTCGCTTGCCAAACTCAGGGCAGGGTATACAATAGGTCTGGTACATAGCATGGCATACTTTATAGAACCTATGGCTGAGGCATAGGGAATGACTTTCATTCTCTCTCCATCTTCTGCCGTGGTCGGGCTTTGAGTCTTACTCAACTTCACACCTTGCAACACAGGCAAGAACTCCTTCTTTGACTGTTCTATTTTGAACTACTTCAAAAACTTGTCAAGGTATGTACTAATTGAAAAAAAACTTATCAAGCGTCTTGATCTATCTCTATAGATCTTGATGCCCAATATGTAAGCAGCTTCACCGAGGTCTTTCTTTGAAAAACTCCTTTCAAACACTCCTTTATGCTTTCCAGAAAATTCTACATCATTTCCGATCAACAATATGTCATTCACATATACTTATCAGAAAGGTTGTAGTGCTCCCACTCACTTTCTTGTAAATACAGGCTTCACCGCAAGTCTGTATAAAACTGTACGCTTTGATCAACTCATCAAAGTGTATATTCCAACTCCGAGATGCTTGCACCAGTCCATAGATGGATCGCTGGAGCTTTGCACACTTTGTTAGCTCCTTTAGGATCGACAAAACCTTTTGGTTGCATCATATACAACTCTTCTTTTAGAAATCCATTTAAGGAATGCAGGTTTGACATCCATTTGCCAAATTTCATAAAATGTGGCAATTGCTAACATGATTCGCACACACTTTTAAGCATCGATAAAAGTGAGAAAATCTCATTGTAGTCAACACCTTGAACTTGTCAAAAACCCTTTCGACAAGTCTAGCTTTGTAGATAGTAACACTACTATTAGCGTCCGTCTTCCTCTTGAAGATCCATTTATTTTCTATGGCTTGCCCATCATCGGGCAAGTCAACCAAAGTCCACACTTTGTTCTCATACATGGGTCCCATCTCAGATTTCATGGCCTCAAGCCATTTCGCGGAATCTGGGCTCATCATCACTTCCTCGTAGTCCGTAGGTTCGTCATGGTCAAGTAACATGACCCCCAGAATAGGATTACCGTACCACTCTAGTGCGGACCGTACTCTGGTTGACCTACGAGGTTCGGTAGTAGCTTGATCGGAAGTTTCATGATCATCATCATTAATCTTCCTCACTAATTGGTGTAGGCATCACTGGAATTGATTTCTGTGATGAACTATTTTCCAATTCGGGAGAAGGTACAATTACATCATCAAGTTCTACTTTCCTCCCACTCACTTCTTTCGAGAGAAACTTCTTCTCTAGAAAGGATCCATTCTTAGCAACAAAGATCTTGCCTTCGGATCTGTGATAGAAGGTGTACCCAACATTTTATTTTGGGTATCCTATGAAGACGCACTTCTCCGATTTGGGTTTGAGCTTATCAGGTTGAAACTTTTTCACATAAGCATTGCAACCTCAAACTTTCAGAAACGACAACTTAGGTTTCTTGCCAAACCATAGTTCATACGGTGTCGTCTCAACGGATTTAGACGGTGCCCTATTTAACGTGAATGTAGTTGTCTCTAATGCATAACCCCAAAACGATACTGCTAAATCGGTAAGAGACATCATAGATTGCACTACATCCAATAAAGTACGGTTATGATGTTCGGACACACCATTATGCTGTGGTGTCCCAGGTGGCATGAGTTTGTGAAACTATTCCACATTGTTTTAATTGAAGGCCAAACTCGTAACTCAAATATTTGCCTCTGCGATCAGATCGTAGAAACTTTATTTTCTTGTTATGATGATTCTCTACTTCACTCTGAAAATCTTTGAACTTTTCAAGTGTTTCAGACTTGTGTTTCTGTAGGAAATATGCCCTAGAGGCAATAATAAATGGTTATTATTATATTTCTTTGTTCATGATAATTGTCTATTGTTCATGCTATAATTGTGTTATCCGGAAATCGTAATACATGTGTGAATACATAGACCACAATGTGTCCCTAGTAAGCCTCTAGTTGACTAGCTCGTTGATCAACAGATAGTCATGGTTTCCTGACTATGGACATTGGATGTCATTGATAACAGGATCACATCATTAGGAGAATGATGTGATGGACAAGACCCAATCCTAAGCATAGCATAAAAGATCGTGTAGTTCGTTTGCTAGAGCTTTTCCAATGTCAAGTATCATTTCCTTAGACCATGAGATCATGCAACTCCCGGATACCGTAGGAGTGCTTTGGGTGTACCAAACGTCACAACGTAACTCGGTGACTATAAAGGTGCACTACGGGTATCTCCGAAAGTGTCTGTTGAGTTGGCATGGATCGAGACTAGGATTTGTCACTCCGTATGACGGAGAGGTATCTCTGGGCCCACTCGGTAATGCATCATCATAATGAGCTCAATGTGACTAAGGAGTTAGCCACGGGATCATGCATTACGGTACGAGTAAAGAGACTTGCCGGTAACGAGATTGAACAAGGTATTGGGATACCGACGATCGAATCTCGGGCAAGTAACATACCGATTGACAAAGGGAATTGTATACGGGATTGATTGAATCCTCGACATCGTGGTTCATCCGATGAGATCATCGTGGAACATGTGGGAGCCAACATGGGTATCCAGATCCCGCTGTTGGTTATTGACCGGAGAGCCGTCTCGGTCATGTCTGCATGTCTCCCGAACCCGTAGGGTCTACACACTTAAGGTTCGGTGACGCTAGGGTTGTAGAGATATTAGTATGCGGAAACCCAAAAGTTGTTCGGAGTCCCGGATGAGATCCCGGACGTCACGAGGAGTTCCGGAATGGTCCGGAGGTGAAGAATTATATATAGGAAGTCCAGTTTCGGCCACCGGGAAAGTTTCGGGGGTTATCGGTATTGTACCGGGACCACCGGAAGGGTCCCGGGGGCCCACCGGGTGGGGCCACCTATCCCGGAGGGCCCCATGGGCTGAAGTGGGAGGGGAACCAGCCCCTGGTGGGCTGGTGCGCCCCCCATGGGCCTCCCCCTGCGCCTAGGGTTGGAAACCCTGGGGTGGGGGGCGCCCCACCTGACTTGCGGGGAAGTTTCCCCCCCTGGCCGCCGCCCCCCTGTAGATGGGATCCCAGGGCCGGCGCCCCCCCAGGGGGCCTATATAAAGGGGGGAGGGAGGGCAGCAGTACCACAGCCCCCGGCGCCTCCCTCTCCCTCCCGTGACACCTCTCTCTCCCGCTTGTGCTTGGCGAAGCCCTGCCGGGATTCCCGCTACTTCCACCACCACGCCGTCGTGCTGCTGGATCTCCATCAACCTCTCCTTCCCCCTTGCTGGATCAAGAAGGAGGAGACTTCGCTGCTCCGTACGTGTGTTGAACGCGGAGGTGTCGTCCGTTCGGCGCTCGGTCATCGGTGATTTGGATCACGACAAGTACGACTCCATCAACCCCGTTCACTTGAACGCTTCCGCTCGCGATCTACAAGGGTACGTAGATGCACTCCTTCCTTCTCGTTGCTAGTAAACTCCATAGATGGATCTTGGTGATGCGTAGAAAATTTTAAAATTCTGCAACGATCCCCAACAGTGGCATCATGAGCGAGGCCTATGCGTAGTTACTATGCACGAGTAGAACACAAAGCAGTTGTGGGCGTAGATGTTGTCAATTTTTCTTGCCACTACTAGTCTTATCTTGTTTCAGCGGTATTGTGGGATGAAGCGGCCCGGACCGACCTTACACGTACGCTTACGTGAGACAGGTTCCACCGACTGACATGCACTAGTTGCATAAGGTGGCTACCGGGTGTCTGTCTCTCCCACTTTAGTCGGAACGGATTCGATATAAAGGGTCCTTATGAAGGGTAAATAGAAATTGGCATATCACGTTGTGGTTTTACGTAGGTAAGAACCGTTGTTGCTAGAAACCTATAGAAGCCACGTAAAAACATGCAACAACAATTAGAGGACGTCTAACTTGTTTTTGCAGCATGTGCCTTGTGATGTGATATGGCCAAAAGGATGTGATGAATGAGATATATGTGATGTATATCATGTTCTTGTAATAGGAATCACGACTTGCATGTCGATGAGTATGACAACCGGCAGGAGCCATAGGAGTTGTCCTTATTTTTTGTATGACCTGCGTGTCATTGAATAACGCCATGTAAATTACTTTGCTTTATTGCTGAACACGTTAGCCATAGAAGTAGAAGTAATCGTTGGCGTGACAACTTCATGAAGACACGATGATGGAGATCATGATGATGGAGATCATGGTGTCATGCCGGTGACGAAGATGATCATGGCGCCCCGAAGATGGAGATCAAAGGAGCAACATGATATTGGCCATATCATGTCACTATTTGATTGCATGTGATGTTTATCATGTTTTACATCTTATTTGCTTAGAACGACGGTAGTAAGTAAGATGATCCCTTATAATAATTTCAAGAAAGTGTTCCCCCTAACTGTGCACCATTGCGAAGGTTCGTTGTTTCGAAGCACCACGTGATGATCGGGTGTGATAGATTCTAACATTCGCATACAACGGGTGTTGACGAGCCTAGCATGTACAGACATGGCCTCGGAACACACGCAATACACTTAGGTTGACTTGACGAGCCTAGCATGTACAGACATGGCCTCGGAACACGGAAGACCGAAAGGTCGAGCATGAGTCATATAGAAGATACGATCAACATGAAGATGTTCACCGATCTTGACTAGTCCGTCTCACGTGATGATCGGACACGGCCTAGTTAACTCGGATCATGTTTCACTTAGATGACTAGAGGGATGTCTATCTGAGTGGGAGTTCATTGAATAATTTGATTAGATGAACTTAATTATCATGAACTTAGTCTAAAATCTTTACAATATGTCTTGTAGGTCAAATGGCCCACGTTGCCCTCAACTTCAACGCGTTCCTAGAGAAAACCAAGCTGAAAGATGATGGCAGCAACTATACGGACTGGGTCCGGAACCTGAGGATCATCCTCATAGCTGCCAAGAAAGATTATGTCCTAGAAGCACCGCTAGGTGAAGCACCCATCCCAGAGAACCAAGACGTTATGAACGCTTGGCAATCACGTGCTGATGATTACTCCCTCGTTCAGTGCGGCATGCTTTACAGCTTAGAACCGGGGCTCCAAAAGCGTTTTGAGAAACATGGAGCATATGAGATGTTCGAAGAGCTGAAAATGGTTTTCCAAGCTCATGCCCGGGTCGAGAGATATGAAGTCTCCGACAAGTTCTTCAGTTGTAAAATGGAGGAAAATAGTTCTGTCAGTGAGCACATACTCAAAATGTCTGGGTTACACAACCGCTTGTCTCAGCTGGGAGTTAATCTCCCGGATGACGCGGTCATTGACAGAATCCTTCAGTCGCTTCCACCAAGATACAAGAGCTTTGTGATGAACTTCAATATGCAGGGGATGGAAAAGACCATTCCTGAGGTATATTCAATGCTGAAATCAGCGGAGGTGGAGATCAAAAAGGAACATCAAGTGTTGATGGTGAATAAAACCACTAAGTTCAAGAAAGGCAAGGGTAAGAAGAACTTCAAGAAGGACGGCAAGGGAGTTGCCGCGCCCGGTAAGCCAGTTGCCGGGAAGAAGTCAAAGAATGGACCCAAGCCTGAGACTGAGTGCTTTTATTGCAAGGGAAGTGGTCACTGGAAGCGGAACTGCCCCAAATACTTAGCGGACAAGAAGGTCGGCAACACCAAAGGTATAGGTGATATACATGTAATTGATGTGTACCTTACCAGTACTCGTAGTAGCTCCTGGGTATTTGATACCGGTGCGGTTGCTCATATTTGTAACTCAAAACAGGAGCTGCAGAATAAGCGGAGACTGGCGAAGGACGAGGTGACGATGCGCGTCGGGAATGGTTCCAAGGTCGATGTGATCGCCATCGGCATGCTACCTCTGCATTTACCTACGGGATTAGTTTTAAACCTCAATAATTGTTATTTAGTGCCAGCTTTGAGCATGAACATTGTATCAGGATCTTGTTTAATTCGAGATGGCTACTCATTTAAATCCGAGAATAATGGTTGTTCTATTTATATGAGAGATATGTTTTATGGTCATGCCCCGCTGGTCAATGGTTTATTCTTAATGAATCTCGAACGTGATGTTACACATATTCATAGTGTGAATACCAAAAGGTGTAAAGTTGATAACGATAGTCCCACATACTTGTGGCACTGCCGCCTTGGTCACATTGGTGTCAAGCGCATGAAGAAGCTCCATGCAGATGGACTTTTGGAGTCTCTTGATTACGAATCATTTGACACGTGCGAACCATGCCTCATGGGTAAGATGACCAAGACTCCGTTCTCCGGAACAATGGAGCGAGCAACCAACTTATTGGAAATCATACATACCAATGTGTGCGGTCCAATGAGTGTTGAGGCTCGCGGTGGCTATCATTATGTTCTCACTCTCACTGATGACTTAAGTAGATATGGGTATGTCTACCTAATGAAACACAAGTCTGGGACCTTTGAAAAGTTCAAGGAATTTCAGAGTGAGGTTGAGAATCAACGTGACAGGAAAATAAAGTTCCTACGATCAGATCGTGGAGGAGAATATTTAAGTCATGAATTTGGTATGCACTTAAGGAAATGTGGAATCGTTTCACAACTCACGCCGCCTGGAACACCTCAGCGAAATGGTGTGTCCGAACGTTGTAATCGCACTCTATTGGATATGGTGCGATCTATGATGTCTCTTACCGATCTACCGCTCTCATTTTGGGGCTATGCTTTAGAGACTGCCGCATTCACTTTAAATAGGGCTCCGTCGAAATCCGTTGAGACGACACCGTATGGATTATGGTTTGGGAAGAAACCTAAGCTGTCGTTTCTAAAAGTTTGGGGATGCGATGCTTATGTCAAGAAACTTCAACCTGAAAAGCTCGAACCCAAGTCGGAAAAATGCGTCTTCATAGGATACCCTAAGGAAACCATTGGGTATACCTTCTACCTCAGATCCGAAGGCAAAATCTTTGTTGCCAAGAACGGGTCCTTTCTGAAGAAAGAATTTCTCTCAAAAGAAGTGAGTGGGAGGAAAGTGGAACTTGATGAGGTGATAGTCACCCCTTCCGAACCGGAGAGTAGCGCAGCGCGGGAAGATGTTCCTGTGGTGCCTACACCGACTGGGGAGGAAGTTAATGATGATGATCATGAAGCTTCGGATCAAGTTACTGCTGAACTTCGTAGGTCCACAAGGACACGTTCCGCACCAGAGTGGTACGGAAACCCTGTCCTGGAAATCATGTTGTTAGACAATGGTGAACCTTCGAACTATGAAGAAGCGATGGCGGGCCCGGATTCCGACAAATGGCTAGAAGCCATGAAATCCGAGATAGGATCCATGTATGAAAACGAAGTATGGACTTTGACTGACTTGCCCGATGATCGGCGAGCCATAGAAAATAAATGGATCTTTAAGAAGAAGACAGACGCGGATGGTAATGTGACCATCTATAAGGCTCGACTTGTCGCTAAGGGTTATCGACAAGTTCAAGGGGTTGACTACGATGAGACTTTCTCACCCGTAGCGAAGCTGAAGTCCATCCAAATCATGTTAGCAATTTCCGCATTCTATGATTATGAGATATGGCAAATGGACGTCAAAACGGCATTCCTTAACGGCTTTCTTAAGGAAGAATTGTATATGATGCAGCCGGAAGGTTTTGTCGATCCTAAGAATGCTAACAAGGTATGCAAGCTCCAGCGCTCCATCTATGGGCTGGTGCAAGCATCTCGGAGTTGGAACATTCGTTTTGATGAGATGATCAAAGCGTTTGGTTTTACACAGACTTATGGAGAAGCCTGTGTTTACAAGAAAGTGAGTGGGAGCTCTGTAGCATTTCTCTTATTATATGTGGATGACATACTATTGATCGGAAATGATATAGAATTCTTGGAAAGTATAAAGGCCTATTTGAATAAGTGTTTTTCAATGAAGGACCTTGGAGAAGCTGCTTATATATTAGGCATCAAGATCTATAGAGATAGATCAAGACGCCTCATTGGTCTTTCACAGAGTACGTACCTTGAAAAGATATTGAAGAAGTTCAACATGGATCAGTCCAAGAAGGGGTTCTTGCCTGTATTGCAAGGTGTGCAATTGAGCACGGCTCAATGCCCGACCACGGCAGAAGATAGAGAAAAGATGAGTGTCATCCCCTATGCCTCGGCCATAGGGTCTATTATGTATGCCATGTTGTGTACCAGACCTGATGTAAACCTTGCCGTAAGTTTGGTAGGAAGGTACCAAAGTAATCCCGGCATGGAACACTGGACAGCGGTCAAGAATATCCTAAAGTACCAGAAGAGGACTAAGGATATGTTTCTCGTTTATGGAGGTGACGAAGAGCTCGTCGTAAAGGGTTACGTCGATGCTAGCTTCGACACAGATCTGGATGACTCTAAGTCACAAACCGGATACGTGTATATTTTGAATGGAGGGGCAGTAAGCTGGTGCAGTTGCAAGCAAAGCGTCGTGGCGGGATCTACATGTGAAGCGGAGTACATGGCAGCCTCAGAGGCAGCGCAAGAAGCAATCTGGATGAAGGAGTTCATTACCGACCTAGGGGTGATTCCCAATGCGTCGGGCCCGATGACTCTCTTCTGTGACAACACTGGAGCTATTGCCCTTGCCAAGGAGCCCAGGTTTCATAGGAAGACCAGGAATATCAAGCGTCGCTTCAACTCCATTCGTGAAAGTGTTCAAAATGGAGACATAGATATTTGTAAAGTACATACGGACCTGAATGTAGCAGATCCGTTGACTAAACCTCTCCCTAGAGCAAAACATGATCAACACCAAAACTCTATGGGTGTTCGATTCGTCACAATGTAACTAGATTATTGACTCTAGTGCAAGTGGGAGACTGTTGGAAATATGCCCTAGAGGCAATAATAAATGGTTATTATTATATTTCTTTGTTCATGATAATTGTCTATTGTTCATGCTATAACTGTGTTATCCGGAAATCGTAATACATGTGTGAATACATAGACCACAATGTGTCCCTAGTAAGCCTCTAGTTGACTAGCTCGTTGATCAACAGATAGTCATGGTTTCCTGACTATGGACATTGGATGTCATTGATAACGGGATCACATCATTAGGAGAATGATGTGATGGACAAGACCCAATCCTAAGCATAGCATAAAAGATCGTGTAGTTCGTTTGCTAGAGCTTTTCCAATGTCAAGTATCTTTTCCTTAGACCATGAGATCGTGCAACTCCCGGATACCGTAGGAGTGCTTTGGGTGTACCAAACGTCACAACGTAACTGGGTGACTATAAAGGTGCACAACGGGTATCTCCGAAAGTGTCTGTTAAGTTGGCACGGATCGAGACTGGGATTTGTCACTCCGTATGACTGGGCCCACTCGGTAATGCATCATCATAATGAGCTCAATGTGACTAAGGAGTTAGCCACGGGATCATGCATTACGGTACGAGTAAAGAGACTTGCCGGTAACGAGATTGAACAAGGTATTGGGATACCGACGATCGAATCTCGGGCAAGTAACATACCGATTGACAAAGGGAATTGTATACAGGATTGATTGAATCCTCGACATCGTGGTTCATCCGATGAGATCATCGTGGAACATGTGGGAGCCAACATGGGTATCCAGATCCCGCTGTTGGTTATTGACCGGAGAGCCGTCTCGGTCATGTCTGCATGTCTCCCGAACCCGTAGGGTCTACACAATTAAGGTTCGGTGATGCTAGGGTTGTAGAGATATTAGTATGCGGAAACCCGAAAGTTGTTCGGAGTCCCGGATGAGATCCCGGACGTCACGAGGAGTTCCGGAATGGTCCGGAGGTGAAGAATTATATATAGGAAGTCCAGTTTCGGCCACCGGGAAAGTTTCGGGGGTTATCGGTATTGTACCGGGACCACCGGAAGGGTCCCAGGGGCCCACCGGGTGGGGCCACCTATCCCGGAGGGCCCCATGGGCTGAAGTGGGAGGGGAACCAGCCCCTGGTGGGCTCGTGCGCCCCCCATGGGCCTCCCCCTGCGCCTAGGGTTGGAAACCCTGGGGTGGGGGGCGCCCCACCTGACTTGGGGGGGGGAGTTTCCCCCCCTGGCCGCCGCCCCCCTGTAGATGGGATCCCAGGGCCGGCGCCCCCCAGGGGTCCTATATAAAGGGGGGGAGGGAGGGCAGCAGTACCACAGCCCCTGGCGCCTCCCTCTCCCTCCCGTGACACCTCTCTCTCCCGCTTGTGCTTGGCGAAGCCCTGCCGGGATTCCCGCTACTTCCACCACCACGCCGTCGTGCTGCTGGATCTCCATCAACCTCTCCTTCCCCCTTTCTGGATCAAGAAGGAGGAGACGTCGCTGCTCCGTACGTTTGTTGAACGCGGAGGTGCCGTCCGTTCGGCGCTCGGTCATCGGTGATTTGGATCACGACGAGTACGACTCCATCAACCCCGTTCACTTGAACGCTTCCGCTCGCGATCTACAAGGGTATGTAGATGCACTCCTTCCTTCTCGTTGCTAGTAAACTCCATAGATGGATCTTGGTGATGTGTAGAAAATTTTAAAATTCTGCAACGATCCCCAACAGTTTCATCAAGTAGATATACACATATCTGCTCAAATCATCTATGAAGGTCAGAAAACAATGATACCCGTCGTGAGCCTCAACACTCATTGGACCGCATACATCGGTATGTATTATTTACAAAAGTTCAGTGTCTTGCTCCATTGTTCCGGAGAACGGAGTCTTAGTCATCTTGCCCATGAGGCATGGTTCGCAAGCATCAAGTGATTCATAATCAAATGATTCCAAAAGCCCATCAGCATGGAGTTTCTTCATGCGCTTTACACCAATATGACCTAAACGGCAGTGCCACAAATATGTTGCACTATCATTATCAACTTTGCATCTTTTGGCATCAATATTATGAATATGTGTATCAACACGATCGAGATTCAATAAACCATTTATTTTGAGTGTATGACCATAGAAGGTTTTATTCATGTAAACAGAACAACAATTATTCTTTGACTTAAATGAATAACCGTATTGCAATAAATATGATCTAATCATATTCATGATCAACGCAAACACCAAATAACATTTATTTTAGGTTCAACACTAATCCCGAAGGTAAAGGGGGTGTGTGATGGTGACCTTATCATCCTTGGAATCATTTCCAACACACATCCTCACCTCGCCCTTAACTAGCCTCTGTTTATTTTGCAACTCTTGTTTCGAGTTACTACTCTTAGCAACTGAACTAGTATCAAATACCGAGGGGTTTCTATAAACACTACTAAAGTACACATCAATAACATGTATGTCAAATATACCTTTTTCACTTTGCCATCCTTCTTATCTGCCAAGTATCTAGGTGCAGTTCCACTTCCAGTGACCATTTCCTTTGCAGTAGAAGCACTCAGTTTCAGGCTTGAGTCTAGCTTTGGGTTTCTTCACGGGAGTGACAACTTGTTTGTCATTCTTTCTTGAAGTTCCCTTTCTATTCCTTTGCCCTTTTCTTGAAACTAGTGGTCTTGTAAACCATCAACATTTGATGCTCTTTCCTGATTTCTACCTTTGCCGATTTCAGCATCGCGAAGAGCTGGGAATTACTTTCGTCATCCCTTGCATATTATAGTTCATCACGAAGTTCTAGTAACTTGGTGATAGTGACTAGAGAACTTTGTCAATTACTATCTTATCTGGAAGACTAACTCCCACTTGATTCAAGCAATTTTAGTACCCAGACAATCTGAGCACATGCTCACTGGTTGAGCTATTCTCCTCCATCTTGTAGGCAAAGTACTGTTAGAGGTATCATACCTCTTGACACGGGCATGAGTATGAATACCAATTTCAACTCTTGGAACATCTTATATGCTCTGTGGCGTTCAAAACATTTTTGAAGTCCCGGTTCTAAGCCGTAAAGCATGGTGCACTTAAACTATCAAGTAGTCATTATACCGAGCTTTGTCAAATGTTCATAACGTCTGCATCTGCTCCTGCAATATGTCTATCACCTAGCGGTGCATCAAGGACATAATTCTTCTGTGCAGCAATGAGGATAATCCTCAGATCACGGACCAAGTCTGCATCATTGCTACTATCATCTTTCAACTTATTTTTCTCTAGGAACATATCAAAAATAAATGGGGAGCTACATCGTGAGCTATTGATCTACAACATAGTTATGCAAATACTATCAGGACTAAGTTCATGATAAATTAAAGTTCAATTAATCATATTACTTAAGAATTCCCACTTAGATAGACATCCCTCTAGTCATCTAAATGATCACATGATCCATATCAACTAAACCATGTCCGATCATCACGTGAGATGGAGTAGTTTTCAATGGTGAACATCACTATGTTGATCATATCTACTATATGATTTACGCTCGACCTTTCAGTCTCAGTGTTCCGAGGCCATATCTGCATATGCTAGGCTCGTCAAGTTTAACCCAAGTATTCTGCGTGTGCAAAACTGGCTTGCACCCATTGTATGTGAACGTAGAGCTTATCACACCTGATCATCACGTGGTGTCTCAGCACGAAGAACTGTCGCAACGGTGCATGCTCAGGGAGAACACTTATACCTTGAAATTTAAGTAAGGGATCATCTTATAAAGCTACCGCCGAACAAAGCAAAATAAGATGTATAAAAGATAAACATCACATGCAATCAAAACATGTGACATGATATGGCCATCATCATCTTGTGCTTTTGATCTCCATCTCCAAAGTACTGTCATGATCTCCATTGTTACCGGCATGACACCATGATCTCCATCATCTTGATCTTTTATCAACGTGTCATCACATGGTCGTCTCACCAGGTATTGCTTTTGCAACTATTGCTATCGCATAGCGATAAAGTAAAGCAATTACATGGCACTTGCATCTTATGCAATAAAGAGACAACCATAAGGCTCCTGCCAGTTGCCGATAACTTTAACAAAACATGATCATCTCATACAACAATTTATATCTCATCACTTCTTGACCATATCACATCACAACATGCCCTGCAAAAACAAGTTAGACGTCATCTACTTTGTTGTTGCAAGTTTTACGTGGCTGCTACGGGCTGAGCAAGAACCGTTCTTACCTACGCATCAAAACCACAACGATTTTTCATCAAGTATGTGTTGTTTTAACCTTCAACAAGGACCGGGCGTAGCCACACTCGATTCAACTAAAGTTGGAGAAACTGACACCCGCCAGCCACCTGTGTGCGAAGCACGTCGGTAGAACCAGTCTCGCCTAAGCGTACGCGTAATGTCGGTCCTGGCCGCTTCATCCAACAATACCGCCGATTCAAAGTATGACATGTTGGTAAGCAGTATGACTATTATCTCCCACAACTCATTTGTGTTCTACTCGTGCATATAACATCTACGCATAAACCTAGCTCGGATACCACTGTTGGGGAATGCACTAATGTAAAAAAAATTCCTACGCACACGCAAGATCATGGTGATGCATAACAACGAGAGGGGAGAGTGTTATCTACGTACCCTCGTAGACCGTAAGTGGAAGCGTCAAGTGACGCGGTTGATGTAGTCGAACGTCTTCGTGATTCAACCGATCCTAGTACCGAAAGCATGGCGCCTCCGCGACGTGCACACGTTCATCTCGGCGATGTCCCACGAACTCTTGATCCAGTTGAGGTCGCGGGAGAGTTCCGTCAGCACGACAGCGTGATGACGGTGTTGATGAAGTTACCGACACAGGGCTTCGCCTAAGCACTACAACGATATGACCGAGGTGGAAATCTGTGGAGGGTGGCACCGCACACGGCTAAACAATGTCAACTTGTGTGTTCTAGGGTGCCCCCCTTCCCCCGTATATAAAGGATCAAGGGGGAGGCCGGCCGGCCCTTGGGCGCGCCATGAGGGGAGGAGTCCTCCTCCTAGTAGGAGTAGGACTCCTCCTTTCCTAGTCCAACTAGGAGGAGGAAGGGGGGAGGAAGGAGAGGGAGAGGGAGAGGGAAAGAGGGGCTGTGCCCCCCTCCCCTAGTCCAATTCGGACTCCCCTTGGGGGGGCGCCACCTCCTGGGCTGCTGCCCTCTCTCTCCCCTAAGGCCCACTAAGGCACAATACTTCCCCGGGGGGTTCCGGTAACCCCTCAGGCACTCCGATTTTATCCGAAATCACTCGGAACACTTCTGGTGTCCGAATATAGTCGTCCAATATATCAATCTTTATGTCTCAACCATTTCGAGACTCCCCGTCATGTCCGTGATCACATCCGGGACTCCGAACTACCTTCGGTACATCAAAACACATAAACTCATAATACCGATCGTCACCAAACGTTAAGCGTGCGGACCCTACGGGTTCGAGAACTATGTAGACATGACCGAGACTCATTTTTGGTCAATAACCAATAGCGGAACCTGGATGCTCATATTGGCTCCAGCATATTCTACGAAGATCTTTATCGGTCAAACCGCATAACAACATACGTTGTTCCCTTTGTCATCGGTATGTTACTTGCCCGAGATTCGATCGTCGGTATCACCATACCTAGTTCAATCTCGTTACCGGCAAGTCTCTTTACTCGTTCCGTAATGCATCATCCCGCAACTAACTCATTAGTCACATTGCTTGCAAGGCTTATAGTGATGTGCATTACCGAGAGGGCCCAGAGATACCTCTTCGACAATCGGAGTGACAAATCCTAATCTTGATCTATGCCAACTCAACAAACATCATCGGAGACACCTGTAGAGCATCTTTATAATCACCCAGTTACATTGTGACGTTTGATAGCACACAGAGTGTTCCTCTGGTATTCGGGTGTTGCATAATCTCATAGTCATAGGAACATGTATAAGTCGTGAAGAAAGCGATAGCAATGAAACTGTAATGATCATAATGCTAAGCTAACGAATGGGTCTTGTCCATCACATCATTCTCCTAATGATGTGATCCCGTTCATCAAATGACAACACATGTCTATGGCTAGGAAACTTAACCATCTTTGATTAACGAGCTAGTCAAGTAGAGGCATACTAGGGACATTTTGTTTGTCTATGTATTCACACATGTACTAAGTTTCCGGTTAATACAATTCTAGCATGAATAATAAACATTTATCATTATATAAGGAAATATAAATAACAACTTTATTATTGCCTCTAGGGCATATTTCCTTCAGCCACGGCCCGTCGAGGCCGAGGCGCTCCCCGACAACGCGATGGACGAAGCCGTGATGCGCGTCATCGCCAGGGTTGAGCAGACCCTTGGCACATGGCGCTTCAGCGCCGCGCAACAAGATAGGTATGTCAGCGCCGAGAGGCTGCAGCTCGCCGCGCAACATGATCGATGGCGCACCGCAGAGCAAGCTAGGCGCGTCCACGCTGATAGGCTCCGGCTCGCCACACGGCGAGACCATTGGAGCGCCGTAGAGCGAGAGGCACGGCGTGCCGCACAGCAGAGCAGATCCATCGGTGCTTGCCTGCTGTCGACAGGGCGTCGCAGCTGGGTACGCGCCCCGTCAGTACCCCCATTCCTCGCTAGGAGTGGGCAGGGGCCCTCTGCGCCGTACTTGCACCAGAGGCCGGCCGCGTCGTACTTGCACCGGACGCCCGCCGCGCCGTTCTCCTTGTCCGTTGCCCGCTCGATGCCAACACGCTGGTCGGTAGGCTCGACCGCCTCCTTGGCCCAGGTGTCCACCTGGGCGCAGTAGAGAAACATGGCCGTCACATCCTCGAGTTGGTGATCTCCGATGAAATAGCCAACTTGGAGCTCGAGATCGCGCGCCAGATGTACCACGAGCGTGTGGACCGCTTGGACGAACGCCTGCATGAGTTTAGGCAGAGCCAAGAGCTACTATAGGCAAGGGCTGCTGGTCATGGTCTCATGGACGCGTTTTATTTTGTTGAGTCGTTTCAATGTGGATAGCTATGTATTCACAACAATCATAGTATTGCTTTGTTTATTGCTCTGTTTCAATGTGTGTACTCTGTTTTCCATTCTTATATGTTCTGTTTCAATGTGTGTATATACGCTTTCCATTTCGTATATGTGGATGATAACAGCTAGATTGAAATTAGTATACAAACAGATAGAAAATGGAATTCATAATATATATATATATTATAATTATTCATTAGTTCATCATGGAATATATATAATATCATCACATATACGTGATGATACTTAACTACTAGGTACAGTGCATAAAATTGAAAACGAAAAATACTAAAACTAATAATCCCTCCTGGGGGCAGTATTCCGGCAGCCCCTCGCCAGCAGCTCCCTGGTGCGCGGCGTCTTCCTAGCGCGGAGGCAGTACTCCACCTCCTCCGCCTCGCAGTGCTTGACGTACCGATCTGCCTCTTGATGGCGGACAAGCGCGAACGATCTTGCCATTTCGTTTGGCGCCCATCGGAGCTCCTCGTCGGTGGCACGCTGGAGCTTATCGGCCGACCTCCACGCAGCAATGAGGCGCCTAGCACCTTTCACCATCCTCGCAAATTACCCATCTTCGTAGACCTCATCCACATGACGACGCGCCCGCCCCCAAAGCTCCACCGCCTCCTTTTTCCAGGCGGCATCACGGGCTTCACACGCCGCCTGGTACCTAGCTTCCTCCTCCGTCATCTCCTTCTTGAACACCACTTGCCTGGCTTTCTCAACCGACGGCAGCGGCTTCCATAGACAAAGATTGTACTGGCCCCAAAACCGATCCAAAGTTGGGGGGTCTGGCGCAACCTTGTCCAGCGGCACGTAGGGGTACTCGTCACTGCTCTTCGAGTGAGCTTCCTCGGGGGCGGAGACTCCTCGTCGGTGCGTGGGAAGACCGGCGGCGCCATGGCAGAGATTTGAGAGAGAGAGAGAGAGAGAGAGAGAAAGAGGGCGAGCGAGGGGAGGATGTAGATGAGAATGCAAGCGGGACGACGTGAGCATGGTAGTATTTATTAGCGGCCAGAATCTAGACCGACAGGAACAGTACACACGCCGGTCACCGGAATTTATGAGTACTGTAGTTTGAATTACACACGATTCCCGTAGCAAAATCCGTGTGTGAACTTAATAGCTGACGGTTTCCAATACAGAACCGTGTCTGATTAATAACCCCCGCCACTCACCTTCCAAACCTCGAGGCGTGAAATAGAGTGCCAATCGTGTGGGGACCGGTTGTCTTGCCAGATCTTTACATTTTCTTTTTTGAACACCACACATTTACATTGTCTGATGATTTTTTAACTCGCACACAAGTACACAAAAATATGATTTTTCAAACCGTTATGGTTAGCCGTTGTATGTAGATGTAGTTCAAATTTGAATTACGGTCATTAAATGGCTAGAAGATCACTTAAATGTCTTTAAAAGGTCAAATGACCCCTAGAATTTTCCAAATTTTCACATGACAGTTGTAGTAGTACATGTTAAACGTAAAAACATTTGAAGGCCGTAAGAGGAAGCTATCTCCCGTTTGTCATCAAACATGCATTGTTCCCTCTCGGAACCACGAGCCTTCTAGTGAGTAGCTCCGGTTTGTGAGGGGTGTGTGTCCAAACTTTTGTCAAACAGACCAATTTTTTTACCACATCATCTTGGTGGCATGAAATTACATCAAGCAAGGTTTCATGTTTTTCTGATTTTTATTTTTATTTTTTTGCAATTAAAATTCCATGGAACTCCATGCATGTGTCCATGCTGTGAGACCAATATGTTTGAAAATTCCTTCCAATTTACTGCACATGGAATTAACTCGCACACAAGTACACAAATATGATTTTTCAAACCTTTATGGTTAGCCGTTGCATGTACATGTAGTTCAAATTTGAATTACGGTCATTAGATGGCTTGAAAATTACTTAAATGTCTTTAAAAGGTCTAATGACCCCTGAAATTTTTTAAATTTTCACATGACAGTTGTATTAGTGCACATTAAACATAGAAAAAATTTGAAGCCGTAAGAGGAAGCTATCACCCGTTCGTCATCAAACATGCATTGTTCCCTCTCGGGACCACGAGCCTTCTAGTGAGTTGCTCCGGTTTGTGAGGGGTGTGTGTCCAAACTTTCGTCAAACAGGCCAATTTTTTTACCACATCATCTTGGTGGCACGACATTACGTCAAGCAAGGTTCCATATTTTTCTGATCATTTTTTAATTTTCTGGAATTAAAATGCCATGGTACTCCATGCATGTGTTCATGCCGTGAGACCAATATGTTTGAAAATTCCTTCCAATTTACTGCACATAGAATTAACTCGCACACAAGTACACAAATATGATTTTTCAAAACCGTTATGGTTAGCTGTTGCATGTACATGTAGTTCAAATTTGAATTGCGGTCATTAAATGACTAGAAAATCACTTAAATGTCTTTACAAGGTCAAATGACCCCTAAAATTTTCCAAATTTTCACATGACAGTTGTATTAGTGCATGTTAAATGTAGAAAAAAATTGAATGCCGTAAGGGGAAACTATCTCCCGTTCATCATCAAACATGCATTGTTCCCTCTCGGAACCACGAGCCTTCTAGTGAGTTGCTTCGGTTTGTGAGAGGTGTGTGTCCAAACTTTTTTCAAACATGCCAATTATTTTATCACATCATCTTGGTGGCATGACATTACATCAAGCAAGGTTTCATGTGTTTCTGATCTTTTTTTATTTTTTTAGAATTTAAATGCCATGGCACTCCATGCTTAATTGTGTCATAGTCATTAAACCAATATGTTTGAAAATTCCTTCCAATTTACTGCACATGGAATTAAATCACACACAAGTACACAAAATATGACTTTTCAAACCGTTATGGTTAGCTTTTGCATGTACATGTAGTTCAAATTTGAATTACGGTCATTAAATAGCTATAAAATCACTTAAATGTCTTAAAAGGTCAAATGATTTCAAAAATTTGACATGACAGTTGTATTAGTACTACAAATTTTCTCGTACATTTAAAACACCATCGGTTTCCACTTTACTCCAAATTCGTCTTTCACAGCTAATAAAAAATATCCACAACATCACACACAATTTTTTTGTAGGAACTGCTTGCGATGAAAATTTTTTGGTCTATTTAAGTCTTCCTCCTTAAGCTTTGCCGGCTCGTCTGCTCCAGTGCCCGCAACCCTCGAATCCCAATCCCTATTCCCGCACCCCCTTCTTGCAAAGATGACGCCGTGGAAACGCTTCATGAAGGCCCGTACGATGAGAGCGTCCTCCCAGAGCGCCGCCGCCTGCGTCGAGAGCGCGGCCGCCTACGCCGAGAGTGCCGCCGCATCCGTCGAGAGGGCGTCTGCGGCAGCCGACAGGGCAGCTGTAGCAGCCGAGACAGCTGCAGCTACTGCTGCAACGGCGGCTGCAAACGCCGAGAGCGCTCGAGCTGTCGTCCGTGCTGCCGATGTCACCCTGGCCCGGGTCGAGGCCATCCACACCAAGATCGAGGACGCACACATCAAGATATTCCAGGCCACCTCGGAATCCAGCATGCAACCCACGCCCGAAAAGGCGGTGGTGGCCATGGAGCACCTGCCTCCTCATGAGATCGCCGAGCGGGAGCTGGAGATGCAGGAGGCGGTGGAGATCGAGGAGCGTCGGGAGGAGGAGTTGCGCGTGGATGAGGTCGAGGTAGAGAAGAGTCTGTCCGTCGAGGAATCGGCGGTGGAGTACCAACGCGAGCTCTAGCGCAGCCACTACTATGAGTACTACAACCTTGAGGGCGGCGCCGAGGACGAGGACGCGGTCGACTTCAGCAGGGGGGCACGGAGTCCACCAACGGCAACATGTCGCCAGGACAAGTCATCAACATCTCATCTCACACCGGTGATGCATAGGCTGGCGCGGAGGCGGATTTGCTAAAATTATGCGTACTTAGGCTTTGTGTTTAATATTGGTCTTTTGTTAGAGCAATGTTTAGGTCAACTGGCTTTGTTTAGTTACTAAAATTGTTCGATTCAGTTAGTGTGGTCTGCGTGCTGTACGCTCTTTTGTGTGCCCAAATTAGCAAGCGATGTTAAATTAGGAAATGACGTACCCAGGAAAATTTCCACCAAAATTTGAATTATCAAACTCATCCCATGCGTGTAAAGCAGAAGAATCGTTTGCGATGCATACAATCGTTCAAAGTGAATGGTGTCCCGCGGCACCGCGCTCAAAGTTTCCCTCCACATTTCGAAATTTTTGGCCTACCGCCGAAATATCTACCCCCCCCCTTCCCCACCCCCTTTTCTCCCCGACCACAAGTCACACTTCCCCTGTTTCCTCCTTCCTTCCTTCCTAAGCTATAGCCGCTTCCTCGCTCTTGCCGTCTCACATCCTACCACCGGGGTCGCCATGGTCTTCTTCAAAGACCTCTCCAGCGGTTCCTCCTCCGACGACGACTCCTTGACCACCCGGGTATGCCTCTCTTCTCTCTCTCGGGCTATGACTTGGAATGAAGGATTTTTACCCGGCGGTCGATTTGAGTCATTTCTTCCTCTTGTAGCTCCCTAGGATCATCAGTTGCAACGAATGGAGCAGGGTGGCTGAAGATCTGTGTGCTCGTTGTCACCATCAATCTCCATGCGTGAAGCTAGTTGCGTTTGAATCTGTGGACAGTGGGAGAAAATTTCTGGCATGGGCAGAGAAGGTTAGACCCTCTTTCGTTGTTACAGATCATTTGTTAGATGTGATTCAGACACTGTCACAGTCCCAACCCATTCATACCACACCTTCAACCAAACGCATCCTAAGACAGTGTCACAGTTTATACCTAGTATCTAAAAATGTTGCCATCTCATCAGCGGTGCCATTAGAAAATTATTTGGCACCGCTTCAGCAGTTTGTGTAGCCAACTTTGGTCCACACATCCAAGCAGCCAAGCAGTAAAATACTAAATCTTTATGGCACGAAGGAACTGGGCATCGAAGCAACTAGGTGCTTCGGAGTCCAGGTCTCCGATTTTTTTCCGCTGCATCGGCTCGCCAGTGCAGGGCACCGGTGCGAGATGTAGCAACAGTTGTCTTTACACCGGTTTTGGCATACATAGTGGATGGCCTTAGTGCTATTAGTTCTATGTTACTAAATTTGTGCATGTACACACCTGTTAGTATCAATTTGTTGTCATCCAAACACTGTTACTATGTTGTTGCAGTTATATTTACCTTCCTCATAAAATGTTCAATTTGTTATTTATAGTACATGAGTAAGAACTTGTAGCGTTGTTGTAGTTAATTATAGCTTCTGATGTTTCAGAATTTGGTTGTTGTCTCAGTAGCAATTAATTCATTTGCACATTGGTCTTTTTGAGAAGATATGTCATAATTGACCTGTTTCTTCAGTTTTTCAAAATAAGTATTGGTGATTTTCTATGTTGCTATAAACCCATTTCCCCTACAATTGTTACTGATCTAGTTTTAAAAATTATAGGATGAACGGAAGTGTTCTTACTTGGAGTGAGTTGATCAAGAGTGGCCACAGTCTTTGAAGATGTGCCTAGCAAAGCTCTGGAGCATGTATGAGGAAGAGAATAGAGGTAGGCTTAAACAAAGTGTTGTCAACGCTGAAGAGTATTTGAAGATGCGGGATAATAAGAGGAAGATGGAGAATGAGCTCAGATTTTTAAATCAGACTTTGCTAAGATGGTGTTGGTGAAGGAGGAGCCCCTTTCCTAGTTGGCCAGTGCAAAACAGGATCTTACTGAACTGAAAGCAGAGGTGGATAAGACAAGCCTAGATGATCTCGATTAGGGAAATGAATATATTGTTCTAATATTTTTCTTATGAAGTTGAACTAGCTATATGATGTATTGTGTTGTTTTCAGGTAGCTATCGTACTGTGATGTTAAAATATATTTATGTGCCTGATATGAAATTGGCAAATAGCTGTTCGATATGAAATGTGAATTTGGGTAATACTGGAATTATTAATTATAAACTAATAAACCTGCTAAATGTGTCATGGAACTTTGCAAACGGTTCTAGCAGTAAAAGCGCTTGTGATGGATATCCAAATGCCACACAGTTTTCTTCATCAAATAGTGTGTGATGTAGTTGATAAAAGCAAACGGTTAACCAAGGCAGAGCGTGTGTAATGGTTACACCTATCACACACGATCCTATACATAAACCTGTGTCGGATGTACATACGAACGAAAACATTTTTCCTGGATTGACTGTGTGGGATGTACATACGAACAAAAAAGTTTTCCCTAGATTGACTATGTGGGATGTACATACGAACGGAAACATTTTCCCTGGGTTGACTGTGTGGGATGTACATAAGAACGAAAACGTATTCCTTGGATTGACTGTGTGTGATATACATATGAACGAAAATGTTTTTCTGGGATTCATCGTGTGGGATGTACATACAAATGGAAATGATTGGATTTCGATGCCTCGCCCGATCACACATGAGCTCATTTTGCCCCAGCCTGTGTGCCGAGAGGGCCTATGCCCGACGGTTTCTAGGTCGTGTGGGAAGGACCCCCTATCGCCCACACTCACTTGGCGACGGTTCCAAATGTCGTCGCGAAAAGGGGTTAAAAACCTTGTGTATAGCACCTCGTTGTACCAGTGATATAGCTAGTGGGAATTTTTCATTATAGAACTTGGCTTGGATATTCCAATGTTGGGCTTCCTCAAATCCCCGAGGTCTTCATGAGCAAGCAAGTTGGATGCACACCCACTTAGTTTTCTTTTTGAGCTTTCATACACTTATAGCTCTTAGTGCATCCGTTGCATGGCAATCCATACTCCTTGCATTGACATCAATTGATGGGCATCTCCATAGCCCGTTGATTAGCCTCGTCGATGTGAGACCTTCTCCTTTTTTGTTCTCCATATTATCTCTATCACCATACTCTATTCCACTCATAGTGCTATATCTGTGGGTTGCACTCATGTATTGCGTGAGGGTTGAAAAAGCTGAAGCGCGTTAAAAAGTATGAACCAATTGCTCTGCTTGTCATCGGGGTTGTGCATGATAAATAAATTGTGTTAAGAATATGGAGCATGACAAAGCTATATGATTTTGTAGGGATAACGTTCTTTAGCATTGATATTATGAAAGACATGATTGTTTGTTAGTATGCCTTATTATTATTGTTTTTATGTCAAATTTTGGACTATTGCTTGGAATCATTCGGATCTTAATATTCATGCCACAAAAAAGAGATTACATGATGAACATGTTAGGTAGCATTGCACATAAAAAAATATGTTTTTATCATTTACCTACTCGAGGACGAGCAGGAATTATGCTTGGGGATCGATGCTTGATACGTCTCCAACGTATCTATAATTTTTTTATTGTTCCATGCTATTATAGTATCAATCTTGGATGTTTTATATGTAATTATATATCATTTTTTGGACTAACCTATTAACTTAGTGCCAAGTGTCCGTTGCTATTTTTTGGCTGTTTTTGGTTTTCTAGGAAATCAGTACCAAACGAAGTCCAAATGCTACGAAACTTTTTGACGATTTTTTCTGGACATAAGAGACACTAGAAGCTTCGGGAGGAAGTCAGAAGACGAAGGGGGTGGCCACGAGCCACCAGGGGGCGCCCATAGGGGGGTAGGCGTGTTGGAAATATGCCCGAGAGGCAATAATAAATTGGTTATTATTATATTTCCTTATTCATGATAATCGTTTATTATCCATGCTAGAATTGTATTGATAGGAAACTCAGATACATGTGTGGATACATAGACAACACCATGTCCCTAGTAAGCCTTTAGTGGACTAGCTCGTTGATCAATAGATGGTTACGGTTTCCTGACCATGGACATTGGATGTCGTTGATAACGGGATCACATCATTAGGAGAATGATGTGATGGACAAGACCCAATCCTAAGCATAGCATAAAAGATCGTGTAGTTTCGTTTGCTAGAGCTTTTCCAATGTCAAGTATCTTTTCCTTAGACCATGAGATCGTGCAACTCCCGGATACCGTAGGAGTGCTTTGGGTGTGCCAAACGTCACAACGTAACTGGGTGACTATAAAGGTGCACTACGGGTATCTCCGAAAGTGTCTGTTGGGTTGGCACGGATCGAGACTGGGATTTGTCACTCCGTGTGACGGAGAGGTATCTCTGGGCCCACTCGGTAATGCATCATCATAATGAGCTCAATGTGACTAAGGCATTAGTCACGGGATCATGCATTGCGGTACGAGTAAAGAGACTTGCCGGTAACAAGATTGAACAAGGTATTGGGATACCGACGATCGAATCTCGGGCAAGTAACATACCGTTTGACAAAGGGAATTGCATACGGGATTGATTGAATCCTCGACGCCGTGGTTCATCCGATGAGATCATCGTGGAACATGTGGGAGCCAACATGGGTATCCAGATCCCGCTGTTGGTTATTGACCGGAGAGGCGTCTCGGTCATGTCTGCATGTCTCCCGAACCCGTAGGGTCTACACACTTAAGGTTCGGTGACGCTAGGGTTGTAGAGATATATGTATGCGGAAACCCGAAAGTTGTTCAGAGTCCCGGATGAGATCCTGGACGTCACGAGAGGTTCCGGAATGGTCCGGAGGTGAAGAATTATATATAGGAAGTCAAGTTTCGGCCACCGGGAAAGTTTCGGGGGTTACCGGTATTGTACCGGGACCACCGGAAGGGTCCCGGGGGTCCACCGGGTGGGGCCACCTATCCCGGAGGGCCCCATGGGCTGAAAGTGGAAGGGAACCAGCCCCTAGTGGGCTGGGCGCCCCCCCTTGGGCCTCCCCCATGCGCCTAGGGTTGGGAACCCTAGGGTGGGGGGCTTCCCCCTTGCCTTGGGGGGCAAGGCAACCCCTTTCCACCCCTTGGCCGCCGCCCCCCCAACCCTAGATGGGTTTTGGCCGGCCCCCCTCCCAAGGGGGCCTATATAAAGGGGGGAGGGAGGGCAGCAAGACACAGCCTTGGGCGCCTCCCTCCTTCCCTGAAACACCTCTCTCTCTCTCGCAGAAGCTCGGTGAAGCCCTGCCGGAGAACCGCTACATCCACCACCACGCCGTCGTGCTGCTGGATCTCCATCAACCTCTCCTTCCCCCTTGCTGGATCAAGAAGGAGGAGACGTCGCTGCACCGTACGTGTGTTGAACGCGGAGGTGCCGTCCGTTCGGCACTCGGTCATCGGTGATTTGGATCACGGCGAGTACGACTCCGTCATCCACGTTCATTGGAACGCTTCCGCTCACGATCTACAAGGGTATGTAGATGCACTCCCTTACCTTCGTTGCTAGTAGACTCCATAGATGCATCTTGGTGAGCGTAGAAAAATTTTAAATTATGCTACGATTCCCAACAGTGGCATCATGAGCCAGGTCTATGCGTAGTTACTATGCACGAGTAGAACACAAAGCAGTTGTGGGCGTTGAGTTTGCCAATTCTTCTTGCCGCAACTAGTCGTTTCTTGTTTCGGCGGCATTGTAGGATGAAGCGGCCCGGACCGACCTTACACGTACGCTTACGTGAGACAGGTTCCACCGACTGACATGCACTAGATGCATAAGGTGGCTAGCGGGTGTCTGTATCTCCTACTTTAGTCGGAACGGATTCGATGAAAAGGGTCCTTATGAAGGGTAAATAGAAATTGGCTAATCACGTTGTGGTCATACGTAGGTAAGAAAACGTTCTTGCTAGAAACCTACAAACCACGTAAAAACATGCAACAACAATTAGAGGACGTCTAACTTGTTTTTGCAGCAAGTGCTATGTGATGTGATATGGCCAGAAGATGTGATGAATGATATATGTGATGTATGAGATTGATCATATTCTTGTAACAGGAATCACGACTTGCATGTCGATGAGTATGACAACCGGCAGGAGCCATAGGAGTTGTCTTTATTATTTTGCATGACCTGCGTGTCATTGAATAACGCCATGTAAATTACTTTACTTTGTTGCTAAACGCGTTAGCCATAGAAGTAGAAGTAATCGTTGGCGTGACGAATTCATGAAGACACAATGATGGAGATCATGGTGTCATGCCGGTGACAAAGATGATCATGGTGCCCCGAAGATGGAGATCAAAGGAGCATGATGATATTGGCCATATCATGTCACTATTTGATTGCATGTGATGTTTATCATATTTTTGCATCTTATTTGCTTAGAACGACGGTAGTAAGTAAGATGATCCCTTATAATAATTTCAAGAAAGTGTTCGCCCTAACTGTGCACCGTTGCGAAGGTTCGTTGTTTCGAAGCACCACGTGCTGATCGGGTGTGATAGATTCTAACGTTCGAATACAATGGGTGTTGACGAGCCTAGCATGTACAGACATGGCCTCGGAACACACGCAATACACTTAGGTTGACTTGACGAGCCTAGCATGTACAGACATGGCCTCGGAACACGGAGGACCGAAAGGTCGAGCATGAGTCGTATAGAAGATACGATCAACATGGAGATGTTCACCGATCTTGACTAGTCCGTCTCACGTGATGATCGGACACGGCCTAGTTAAACTCGGATCATGCGTCACTTAGATGACTAGAGGGATGTCTATCTGAGTGGGAGTTCATAATCAGATGAACTTCATTATCATGAACATAGTCAAAAAGGTATTTGCAAATTATGTCATAGCTTGCGCTTTAGTTCTACTGGTTAAGATATGTTCCTAGAGAAAATTTAGTTGAAAGTTGGTAGTAGCAATTATGCGGACTGGGTCCGTAAACTGAGGATTGTCCTCATTGCTGCACAGAAGGCTTATGTCCTTAATGCACCGCTCGGTGTGCTGAACCTCAGCGTCGTCTGTAGATGTTACGAAACATCTGACATACACGTTTTGATGACTACGTGATAGTTCAGTGCGGTTTAGAATTGTGGCACCCAAGACGTTTTTGAAACGTCGCAGAACATGTGAGATGTTCCGAAGACTGAAATTGGGATTTCAGACTAGTGCCCACGTCAAGAGGTATGAGACCTCTGACAAGTTTTCTTAAGCCTGCAAACTAAGGGAGAAAAGCTCAATCGTTGAGTATGTGCTCAGATTGTCTGAGTGCCACAATCGCTTGAATCGAGTGGGAGTTAATCTCCCAGATGAGATAGTGATAGTTCTCCATAGTCACTGCCACCAAGCTAGTAGAGCTTCGTGATGAACTATAACATATCAAGGATAGTTATGATGATCCTTGAGCTATTCGCGATGTTTGACACCACGAGAGTAGAAATCAAGAAGGAGCATCAATTGTTGATGGTTAGTAAAACCACTAGTTTAAGAAGGGCAAGGGCAAAAGGGATACTTCATGAAACAGCAAGTCGTTTGCTGCTCTAGTGAAGAATCTCAAGGTTGAACCCAAACCCGAGACTAAGTGCTTCTGTAATGAGAGGAACGGTCACTGAAGCAGTACTACCCTAGATATTTGGTAGATGAGAAGGCAGGCAAGGTCGACAGAAGTATATTGGATATACATTATATGAATGTGTGCTTTACTAGTACTCCTAGCAGCACCAGGGTATTAGATACCGGTTCGGTTGCTAAGTGTTAGTAACTCGAAATAAAAGCTGCGGAATAAACGGAGACTAGCTAAAGGGGAGATGACGATATGTGTTGGAAGTGTTTCCAAAGTTGATGTGATCAAGCATCGCATGCTCCCTCTGCCATCGAGGTTTGGTGTTTGCGTTGAGCATGACTGGATTATGTTTATCGCAATACGGTTATTCATTTAAGGAGAATAATGGTTACTCTGTTTATTTGAATAATACCTTCAATGGTCTTGCACCTGAAATGAATCTCGATCGCCGTGATACACATGTTCGTGTCAAAAGATATAAGATAGTAATGATAGTACCACATACTTGTGGCACTGCCACTTGAGTCATATTGGTATAAAACGCATGAAGAAGCTCCATATAAATGGATCTTTGGACTCACTCGTTTTGAAAAGATTGAGACATGCGAACCATGTCTATTGGTATATATGCATGAAGAAACTCCATGCAGATGGATCGTTTGGACTCACTTGATTATGAATCACTTGAGACATGCAAATCATACCACATGGGCAAGATGACTGAAAGTCCTCGTTTTCAGTAAGATGGAACAAGAGAGCAACTTATTGGAAGTAATACATTTTGATGTACGCAGTCCAATGAGTGCTGAGGCATGCAGTGGATATCGTTATGTTCTTACTTCACAGATGATTTGAGTAGATGCTGAGTGTATTTACTTGATGAAACACTAGTCTGAATTATTGAAAGGTTCAAGTAATTTCAGAGTGAAGTTGAAGATCGTCGTGACAAGAGGATAAAATGTCTGTGATATGATCATAGAGATGAGTATCTGAGATACGAGTTTGGCACACAATTGAGACATTGTGGAAAGTGTTTCACAATTAATACCGCCTGGAACACCATAGTGTGATGGTGTGTCCGAACATCATAACTACACCCTATTGGATATGGTGCATACCATGATGTTTCTTATCGAATTACCACTATCGTTTATGGGTTAGGCATTAGAGAAAACCGCATTCACTTTAAAAGGGGCACCACGCAATTCCGTTGAGACGACACCGTTTAGAGAAACCTAAGTTGTCGTTTCTTAAAAGTTTGGGGCTGCGATGCTTATGTGAAAAAGTTTCAGGCTGATAAGCTCGAACCCAAAGCGGATAAATGCATCTTCATAGAATACCCAAAAACAGTTGGGTATACCTCCTATTTCAGATCTGGAAGCAAAAGTAATTGCTTCTAGAAACGAGTCCTTTCTCGAGGAAAAGTTTCTCTCGAAAGAATTGAGTGGGAGGATGGTGGAGACCTGATAAGGTTATTGAACCGTCGCTTCAACTAGTGTGTAGCAGGGCACAGGAAGTTGTTCCTGTGGCACCTACACCAATTGAAGTGGAAGCTTATGATAGTGATCATGAAACTTCGGATCAAGTCACTACCAAACCTCGTAGGACGACGAGGATGCGCACTACTTCAGAGTAATGCGTGATCCTGTCTTGGAAGTCATGTTGCTAGACAACAATGAACCTACAAGCTATGGAGAAGCGATGGTGGGCCCATATTCCGACAAATGGTTAGAAGCCATGAAATCCGAGATAGGATCCATGTATCAGAACAAAGCATGGACTTTGGTGAACTTGCCCGATGATCGGCAAGCCATTGAGATAAATGGATCTTTAAGAAGAAGACGGACATGGACGGTAATGTTACCGTCTATGAAGCTCGACTTGTGGCAAAGAGTATTTTCACAAGTTCAAGGAGTTGACTACGATGAGTTTTTCTCATCCGTAGCGATGCTTAGGTCCGTCGGAATCATGTTAGCATTAGCTGCATTTATGAAATCTGGCAGATGGATGTCAAAACAAGTTTCCTTACCAGTTTTCGTAAGGAAAGGTTGTATGTGATACAATCAGAAAGGTTTTGTCGATCCTAAGGTTGCTAAAAGGTATGCTAGCTCCAGCGATCCTTCCATGGATTAGAGCAAGCATCTCGGAGTCAGAATATACGCTTTGATGGAGTGATCAAAGTTTTTGGGTTTATACAAAGTTTGTTAGAAACTTGTATTTACAATAAAGTGAGTGGGAGCGCTACAACATTTCTGATAAGTATATGTGAATGACATATTGTTGATCCGAAATGATGTAAAATTTCTGGAAAGCATAAAGGGTTGTTTGAAAGGAGTTTTTCAAAGGAAGACCTGGATAAAGCTGCTTACATATTGGGCATCAAGATCCATAGAGATAGATCAAGACGCCTGATGATACTTTCAAAAGACAGCACACCTTGACATGATTTTGAAAGAGTTCAAAATAGATCAGCAAAGAAGGAGTTCTTGGCTGTGTTACAAGGTGTGAGTATTGAGTAAGACTCAAGACCTGACCACAGCAGAAGATAGAGAAAGGACGAAGGTCGTCCCCTATGCTTTAGACATAGGCTCTATAGTATGCTATGCTGTAGTGTGCCTTGCCATGAGTTGGTCAAGAGGGTACAATGGCGATCCGGGAAAGGATCTCATGACAGCGGTCGAACTTATCCTTAGTACCTAGTGGATTAAGGAATTTTCTCGATTATGGAGGTGGAAAGGAGTTCGTCGTAAAGGGTTACGTCGATGCGAACTTTGACACAAATCCGGATGACTCTGAGTAGTAAACCGGATTCGTATAGTAGAGCAATTATTTGAAATGGCTCCAAATAGCGTGTGGTAGCATCCACAGGATGACATAGATATTCGTAAAGCACACGGTTCTGAAAGGTTCAGACCCGTTGACTAATAACCTCTCTCACAAGCATAACATGATCAACCCAGAACACAGTGAGTGTTAATCACATGGTGATGTGAACTAGATTATTGACTCTAGTGCAAGTGGGAGACTGTTGGAAATATGCCCTAGAGGCAATAATAAATTGGTTATTATTATATTTCCTTATTCATGATAATCGTTTATTATCCATGCTAGAATTGTATTGATAGGAAACTCAGATACATGTGTGGATACATAGACAACACCATGTCCCTAGTAAGCCTCTAGTTGACTAGCTCGTTGATCAATAGATGGTTACGGTTTCCTGACCATGGACATTGGATGTCGTTGATAACGGGATCACATCATTAGGAGAATGATGTGATGGACAAGACCCAATCCTAAGCATAGCATAAAAGATCGTGTAGTTTTGTTTGCTAGAGCTTTTCCAATGTCAAGTATCTTTTCCTTAGACCATGAGATCGTGCAACTCCCGGATACCGTAGGAGTGCTTTGGGTGTGCCAAACGTCACAACGTAACTGGGTGACTATAAAGGTGCACTACGGGTATCTCCGAAAGTGTCTGTTGGGTTGGCACGGATCGAGACTGGGATTTGTCACTCCGTGTGACGGAGAGGTATCTCTGGGCCCACTCGGTAATGCATCATCATAATGAGCTCAATGTGAATAAGGCGTTAGTCACGGGATCATGCATTGCGGTACGAGTAAAGAGATTTGCCGGTAACGAGATTGAACAAGGTATTGGGATACCGACGATCGAATCTCGGGCAAGTAACATACCGTTTGACAAAGGGAATTGCATACGGGATTGATTGAATCCTCGACACCGTGGTTCATCCGATGAGATCATCGTGGAACATGTGGGAGCCAACATGGGTATCCAGATCCCGCTGTTGGTTATTGACCGGAGAGGCGTCTCGGTCATGTCTGCATGTCTCCCGAACCCGTAGGGTCTACACACTTAAGGTTCGATGACGCTAGGGTTGTAGAGATATATGTATGCGGAAACCCGAAAGTTGTTCGGAGTCCCGGATGAGATCCTGGACGTCACGAGAGGTTCTGGAATGGTCCGGAGGTGAAGAATTATATATAGGAAGTCAAGTTTCGGCCACCGGGAAAGTTTCGGGGGTTACCGGTATTGTACCGGGACCACCGGAAGGGTCCCGGGGGTCCACCGGGTGGGGCCACCTATCCCGGAGGGCCCCATGGGCTGAAAGTGGAAGGGAACCAGCCCCTAGTGGGCTGGGCGCCCCCCCTTGGGCCTCCCCCTATGCGCCTAGGGTTGGGAACCCTAGGGTGGGGGGGCTTCCCCCTTGCCTTGGGGGGCAAGGCAACCCCTTTCCACCCCTTGGCCGCCGCCCCCCCAACCCTAGATGGGTTTTGGCCGGCCCCCCTCCCAAGGGGGCCTATATAAAGGGGGGAGGGAGGGCAGCAAGACACAGCCTTGGGCGCCTCCCTCCTCCCCTGAAACACCTCTCTCTCTCTCGCAGAAGCTCGGTGAAGCCCTGCCGGAGAACCGCTACATCCACCACCACGCCGTCGTGCTGCTGGATCTCCATCAACCTCTCCTTCCCCCTTGCTGGATCAAGAAGGAGGAGACGTCGCTGCACCGTACGTGTGTTGAACGCGGAGGTGCCGTCCGTTCGGCACTCGGTCATCGGTGATTTGGATCACGGCGAGTACGACTCCGTCATCCACGTTCATTGAAACGCTTCCGCTCGCGATCTACAAGGGTATGTAGATGCACTCCCTTCCCTTCGTTGCTAGTAGACTCCATAGATGCATCTTGGTGAGCGTAGAAAATTTTTAAATTATGCTACGATTCCCAACAAGGCGTGCCCTGGTGCCTCGTGGGCCCCTCGTTGCTCCATTTGACCTAATTCTGCCTTTATAAATTCTCTAAAATCGGGAAACCAACAGAGAGCAACCCAAAACACTTTTTTCGACGCCGTAAACTTCTGTTCTCGCGAGATCCCATCTGGAGGTCTTTTCTGGTACTCTGTCGGATGGGGAATCGATCACGGAGGGGCTCTACATCAACCTTGATGCCCTTCTGATGATGTGTGAGTAGTTTACCACAGACCTACGGGTCCATAGCTAGTAGCTAGATGGCTTCTTCTCTTTGTTTTAACTTCAATACAATGTTCTTCTCGATGTTCTTGGAGATCTATTCGATGTAATCCTTTTTTTGCGGTGTGTTTGTTGGGATGTGATGAATAGTGGGTTTACGATCAGAACTATCCAGGAATATTATTTGATTCTTTTCTGAATTCGTTTATGCATGATTATTATATCTTTATATTTATCTCCAATCTATTGATTTGGTTTGGCTAACTAGATTGATCTATCTTGCCTTGGGAGAGGTGCTTTGTGATGGGTTCGATCTTGCGGTGGTCAATCCCAGTGACAGATGGGGACATGACACGTATTTGTATTGTTGCCATTAAGGATAAAATGATGGGTTTTATTCATATTGATTGGATTAACTTGTCTACATCATGTCATCTTGCTTAAGGCGTTACTCCGTTCTTTATGAAGTTAATACTCTAGATGCATATGCTGGATAGCGGTCGATGTGCGGAGTAATAGTAGTAGATGCAGGCAGGAGTCGGTCTACTTGTCTCGGACGTGATGCCTATATACATGATCATTGCCTTGGATAGAAAAAAGTCCATTTTACTACCTTGAATAAAGTGGGTGGTTCACTTTACCCACTGATCTTATTTTCGGCTTCTTCCACCCCCAAACAAACCAAAACCGAACAAAAAAAACCCTGGCTGGTTTGTCTCCACCCGCTGCTGATGTGGCAGTGGTCAACGGTGGTTTTGACCCGGGTGGGGCCCCCTTGTCAGGTCTCTCTCTCTCTCTCGGATATAGTCATGATTATTCGTTTTTCTATCAATTGCCCAACAGTAATTTGTTTACCCACCGTATGATATGTTCAAGAGAGAAGTCTCTAGTGAAAACTATGGCGTTTGGGTCCTATCTTTATGATATATTAAAATCCAAAAATACCTTACTGCAATTTTGTTTACTTTATTTTATTTTTTGTTTTTGTTTATCTATCGATCACTACGAGATTTGATCATTGCAATTAACCGCCAAGGGATTGACAATCCTTTGTTTATGTTGGGTGCAAGTATTTATTATTTTATGTATAGGTAGTGCTAACGAGGTGTTACGTGGTTCTTCTACTGGATTGATAATCTTAGTTTTTAATTGAGGGAAATATTTATCTTTACTCTACTGCATCATCCTTTTCTTTTTTGAAAATCCCAACTCAATTCGTAGCACAAGTGGGTGTGCCAGCGATGCTTCGAGGCTGTTCGTCTCGCTCGTGCATGGCGGTGTGACGGGAACTTTTTTTGCGAGCGCACGCGACAGTGCATCGAAAGCGTCATGGAGATGGTGCAGGTCCGCGTCGTTTAATCCTACGATGCATATGCGATTGGCCGAAAGTTGGGCCGACCGACGGTTAGCACTGTCCCTTTGAAATGCATGCGTTCCAGATACAATAGTTCGTTGGACATTACCTCGGGAGCTATATCTTGCCTACTGTGAGTCTTTACTCCGTCTCGCAATAGGCGAGCGCCAGATGGGTTGGCCCAGTAGGGGTTTCTGCAGGGTTTCTTGTTTCTCTTTTGTCGGTTTCTTCTTCTTTTTTTCCTTTTTTATTCTAATTTGCTATTTTGTCGCTTTCTCTTTTCGGTTTCAATTTTTTTAGTTCAATTTCATTTTTCCTTATTTTCAACACGTGTCCACTTTTTGTCATGCATGATGTACATTTTTCATATGCATCAGGGACATTTCTTGTACATGTTTAACATTTTTAAATACATGATTAAGATTTTAAATATTAGTTTTATTGTCTACTTTTTGTACATGTTGATCATTTTTTATACATTTTTAAAATACATAATTAACATTCTTTATGTCTATTTTTTCTTGCAGGTCTTACATTTTTCGTATACATCAGTAATATTGTTTATACTTGTTTAACAGTTTTAAAATATATGATTAACTTTTTTAATACATGTATTTAGTGTCTACTTATTCCATACATGTTTTACATTTGTATACATCAGGAATATATTTTTATATATGTGTAACAATTTTTGAATACATGAGGCGAGGCGAGCTACTGTCTCGCAACGCGCGAAATATAGCCGTGCCCGGACAGTACAATTAACAAGGGATTTATCTGTAGGTCCAGTGCCACTCTTGTGGGCCAAATCATTTTGCTCAGAATGACAAACGCGAACAGCCGCCGGCCTTGCAAATATGAAATCTTTCCTGTTTGTGTCTGCCAAAGGAAATAGAGAAACGTTCGCCTAAAGAGGCAAATAAAAGGATGGGGCTCATCTAAAAAAAGGATGAGGCGCAACAACATTCTTGAAGTTGAGCATGTCCCAGATTTTTTTATTATTGGAAGTGTCAGCCAAGGCCAGCCTTGTGTGACGGTCTGAAGCTGCCAAGCTGGCTAACCGGATGGGGTGAAACAACATTCTTGTACGCATGGATAATATCACAGTGGTTCAAGCTCTTAATCAAGATGAAGGTTATTCTATAGTGATAGCTCCTATATTAAATGATTGTCGTTGAGAGTTAGTGAGTCTGGCAAGTCTTGTATCGATTTTTGTAATAGGGGAGTCTAATGTAGTAGCCTACGTGTTGGCTGAATGGGGTCATGAGAACTTGCCCTCGGTTTGGTTTGATTTGCCCCCTGATTTTATCATTAAGTTCTTAACGGACGATAAGTGTGGTTTAATTTTTAATAAAGTTAGACATGAAGGTCTTCTCATATACAATAGTAGTCTACAAATACACCAATTAGCTCCGCGCATACGATTCCCACGGGAGACGTCTAGACTCGCTCGCGTCGCCTCCAAGGGGGCGGCTTGGGTGAACCCTAGCTGCCGCCGCCCCCGAACCTCCCTCCCTCGCTGCTTCCCCGTCGTCGGAGGAGGAGGCTGGTGAGCGAAGCTAGCCCGGCAGACGGCGGGCGGTGGGCTTTCCTCATCTCTTCGCGAGGGGATCTCTGGCCCAAACATGATGGCGACCCTGGGCGCCCGGCGTGGAGGCGGAGTTGGCACGTTTTGGCGGCGGCCCGATGGGATTTCCACGGCGGCTAGGCCACCACAGCTGCGGGGGTAGCATGGCGCCGGCCATGGCGGCTGGCAGCGGTGCATTTGGAGTTTCCCTCCCTACATCGGTTCTCCTCCGTCATCACGCGGACGCCTGGGGCGGCTACCCTGGGCTTGACGGTGGTGGTCATCTCCTTCGTCGGGGGTGTTTGGCCTGAAGGCTGGGTGGTCGGATATGTCATCTAGTCCCGGCTGCGAGTCGGGGAGACGTAGTTGCCGGTGAAAACCAAGCCGATGGCGAGCGATGGCGGCGTTCTGCGTCGTTATCTTGATGAAGGCATCGTTGTGTAACTACTGTCGACCCACTCATGCTACTCCGGGGGAAACCCTAGGATTTGGTCTTCCATATAGGATGATGGCAGAACTGCGGTGTCGTTTCTCTCTTGAGAGGATCGTTTGTGGAGTAGCGCTGAATGACAAAGGCAGGAGGTGGAGCGGCTTCGTCTTGCATGGAGCTTCGGTGGAGATGTCAAGTCATGCTTGGGCGATAGGTGCTACGCCGTGTCATGCATGTTCGGCAGGTGCTACACACGACATATTTTCCAGAGACTTCAAGTCGCGCCGGCTGGTGGTACTTGGCGACATGGTGCTGCGGTGTACCGGCGGCGATCGCGACGTGCTCATCAGTTTGCGCGCAGGAAGGTGGTGTCGTTGGGCGCCGTGGTGGCGTCAACAGATGGCCGGACTGCCAAGGATGATGCAGATCTTTGTCCTGAAGATGGGTCAGCGGTTCGATGATGATGATGGCAGCTTCTAAAAAACGTGTGCACATGGTGTAGGCTTTAGGTTTGCTGCATCTGCTGTAGGTTCCGATACGTTATGTGGATGAATCGGCAAAGACACCGGTTTTAGATATGAGAAGTGAGGGTACTTTACATTATCGAGTTTGTAGGTGCGAGTGATCGCTTCGGGTAACTTGATGTATATTCTTGTTAGACCTTTTATGAATAATTAATAAAGATGACTGTATGCGTCGAGCCCGGGGTTTTAACGTCCTTTTTCAAAAGAAAAAATGAAGGTCATCTCGTCAAAAAATAAGAAGAAGAGGGGGAAGGAAATAAAAGATGAAAAAACAAGTGAAGACGCACCTTGTCTCCCGATAATCAAACCCGCAGCAAAAACTAAAAAAGAAGTCGCGCCGCACAGGCAGATCTACGTTGCGGTCTCACTTTTACAGAGTGCACATAGAAATACAGAAAGAATAGTGGCACACCTGCAGGCTCTTTCCTCGACGCCAGAAAAGGAAAAGCCGCGCGCAGATACGGACTACAAGAGTGGCCTGAACGAACACGTCGGCGCCCCCACCCGCACCGACGAGAGCGAACGATCCTGCCCGCTTGAGCTTGAGCTTGACTTTATTCCATCCACTGGCACGGCATATTCCCGTCCCGTCCTTGCTCCATCAGGACTGGCTGATGAGGAGGTGCTCGGTCGCTTTCCTCGTCTCGTTTACAGCCATTGTTGCCCCCGTCGCCATTGCCGGAAGCGGGCCTCCTTTCTTGGCCCTTGTGGCGTGTGACGGGGCACTTTCTTGTAAACTACGAAGAAATGAAGATAGTACGCCATCCATCCATTCCATCGTTATCCCAGAGGAGGATAAGCACCACTTGCTAATAAATTGGCCATCGGGTTTATCAGCCCCACGACGACCAATAATGAGCGGCCCGGGCGAGCGAGAGCGCACATGAGCCATCAGCTAGTGATCAGTCGGCCCATTTCCAGCATATACTACTGCTACTGCGACCTAGTCGGAACCACCCGAGCGAGACGCTGACAGGTAGAACCCTAAGCTCCAAGTCCGCGCCTGTCGTTGTCACGTAGTACACGCCAGCGAGGAGCGCACGAACCAATTAAGCCCCGACCGGGCCGAGCTAGGCCGATTTGTTAAGCCGCAAGTGCCAAATTAAGCAAGCAATGGCCAATGAGGCCGGTCGCCGTCCTGTTGGCGCCCCCCGTGCGCTAGCTTAGCTAGCTGCGCCTCACCATCGCCAGCAGCGACTCCCGATGGCTCTACGTGCGGTATCGCATCAGCCGCCACATTGCGCGACTGTCTTCTCTCTGCGCGCCAAGGAGACCAATGAGTGAGAGGGACATTCAGCAGGCGCCCACCCACCAGCAAATACAAATGCTATCTATCTACCTATCTAGTATAAGAATTATTAACAACACCAACGCCCGCATCGCATCGCATCGCATCTCCCCCCTTCACGTCTCCCTCCTCCCTTTCGTTTCATCGTCCTCTGCGGATTCGGGACCGATCTGCCTGCCATTGCTGGCGGCGGCCGGCCTGCCGGGATCTTTCCAGCGAGGCGCGGCGCAGCTTCGACGGGGTAACGCACCGCGACGATGGCCTCCCGGACGGACAACGGGTACTCCCCCCATGATCAAGGTATGGATGCTTCAGATTTTACTTCCTGCACATGGTTTTGCTCAGGTTGGCAGCTATATTATGTAGTAGTGCAAATGGACGACCGGTACGATTCCGATGATCAAATAGTATTTGCTGCTTCCTCCGTCTATCTGTTTCTTGACGCTTGCAAAACTGTCTGCGTTGTTTTGGCACGTCTTCTGATGGATGATCAGACTGTCAGAGGTTGCAAACAATACATGGACGCTGTTGATCTCCTGTCTCTTCAAGTAGTAGCTATTTGCGGATGCTGTCTATTATCCTATCACGAGACGAATGACGTGCGGGATGGATCAGGTAATCAGTTAGTACAAGCTGCTTTTGACCGCTGCTGCGCGTCGAGTGTTTCGATCGGTGCTAGACCTTTCTTTATAGGATTAGGATTGTCGTAGTAATAGAAAACTTACAAAATAAGACGACATATATCTCTAATCTTACGAGGTGGAATAGTAGAAGAAATATCATTTGGTTCATGGGATAGGAATTTTTTTCGTTGATCTAGGCTAATATATTTTTCTTTAAAATATGAAAGATAGAAACCAATCTTCATATGAGTACAAATTCATTTCTATAAACCAAAGGACACCAAAGAATTTTTTTTATAAAAATTCTATCCTATGACATTCCTCCATCCCAGAGGACGACTTAATGTCATCGTGTACTTTGGACGGCGTCGACAGATCACGCACCATAGAGTTACTGTTGAAAAGTGTTAGAAGGAAGAGAGAGGGATTTGGTGGAATAGTTTTTATATATTGCTTGAGCTTCGTGGGCATATATATATATATATATATATATATATATATATATATATATATATACATGATTTACTTGGAGTACAAGGCAAGCCAGAATATTTCCCAGTCTAACCTATATTTCCTAATACAATCACGTTACTCAACATCCCCCGCAGTCACAACGGTAGCGACGCAGACGGTGAGACTGGAGAAGAATCCGAAGACAAGCCGACGGACACCCCCCACAGTCGTAACGGTCGACGCATCACAGAGTCGTGGCTGGAGTGGAAACAAACGAGGTTGCTCAAACAGGCGGTAGCCCTTTGTGCCGTTTGTCGATGTAGCCAAGAGCGTGGGTGGTGGAGCCGCGGTCGAGGTAGCCGTGCGAAGAATGCCGTGGTCGATGTCGAGTTGGGGTGGCCGGTGTCGGGGAAGTCGCCGTGGAGCCGCGGGCGCAAGAGGGCGCCGAGTTAGCATGGGCGCAGTGGTGTCGAAGTAGGGGTGCGCCGGGAAGAAAATGTTGTTGACGACACGTCGCGCCAGGTTTGCCAAACCCGGGGACACGCCGTAGACGAAGGCACGCGTCGGTGTTGTCAGCACTAGGCATGCATAGATGGACGAAGACGAAGTTGACGAAGCGTCGCACCAGGCTTGCCAGGCCCCGGGACACGTCGTGGAAGAAGGCACGCATCGGTGTTGCCAGCACCGGGCATGCGTAGACTGGGACCTGCACGAGCTGTACGCCATGTCAGAGAAGTCGGAGAGGCCAGCAGAGAAGAACTCGACGACGGTTGCGGCGCCAATCGGTATGAGTCCGATGTCGCCCGCGGTTGTCGGAGTAGACGAAGTGGTCGGGGTAGATGACGACGACGCTGGCGACGGGCTGTGGTGTTGGATGAAGACGAAGGAGGTGGACGGGCGGCGGCGGCTACAGGGGTAGGGCGGCAGCGGTCGAAGAAGAGCAGCGGCGGCGGCCTGACGGCGGCCGCAACGGCTTGGTTAGGAGCGCGGCGGCGGTGCTCGAAGTGGGCAAGGAACCCGACAGCGTGACGAAGACCGGCGCGGACGGTGGCGTTCCCGCGCCGAGGGAGGCGGCGCGGCGCATACCATGAAAAGTCGACGCGCGGGGACGACGGAGTGGACCGCGGGCCATGGCGCCACGACCCGAAGGGGTGACGTGGCGGCCGCAGGCGGGGCGGGGCGACGGCGAGGACCGCGGGTCACGGGCTCACGGCGCTACGGCCCGAAGGGGCGACGCAGCGGCGGAGCCCGAGTCAGTGCAACTGCAGGGACGGTCTTGGGGAGGCGGCGGGGACCGCGTATCGCGGCCTTACGACCCGAAGAGGCGATGCAGCGGTGACGCGCGAGTCGATGCAACCGCGAGAAGAACCACGGTGCGGTGGCGCTGCGGCCCGATGGGGCGATGCAGCGGTAGCCCGATGCTCGATCGGTGAAGGGCGCGCATACTCGAGACGATCTTCACGGAATCCTGTGATGGCGCGTGCAAAAAGCTGATAAGACCGATCACACGGCGCGTATGAAGTGGATCATGACGCAGACGACAGCAGATGGCCGTAGCGCCACATGCCAGTGAAAACAGCACAAGCCGGCATCCGCGCTTGGAAACACGCGAGCGACCGAGTGTCCACGCGGCATCAGTGGACGGTCAGAGCCGCGGTGCAACACAGAGCCGCCAGAGTGGAGTTCACTGCAGCGGCACACGTACACGCACGTGACGTGCCGTCATGCAGGAAGCCAGGGAGACTCCGTGTAGATGCGTCGTGTACACAGATGAATCTGCATGGCGAGGTGTATGCGCACCATGGAGACTTGTGGATCACTTGGCTCGGTGATGAAGTTTGCATGGACCGCATGCAACACACACGGATGGAGGCGGGGTTGGTGTAGGATTTCCGATTGGATCAAGGCGACGACGCCCGGTGAGGACAGGTAGACAGAGGCGCGGACGGCGGGCGTTCCGAGCTGCCGCATGGCGCGCGAGGCAACCCAAGTCAGATGAGACGCCGGTGTAGTCGATGCCGAAGTCGAAGTAGAGGCACGCGAGGTCGACGGCGGCAGCGGGTGACGCAAACCGATCTTAGATTGGATAACCAAAAGAAAATAACACCGATCAATTGATCAGAGAGAGAGAGAAAACCCCAATTAACGGATCGAGAAAAAGACTCTTTAGGGCAGCCGATCAACGCGACCGGCGGACGAACCCTAGGTACGGGCGGCGCGGCCCCCGGCGGCGGTCATGGAGGCCGACCACCCCGGGGGCGGCGCGGAGCGGAAGCGGCGGGCGACAGCTAGGGTTGGATCGGTTAGGCTGATACCATGTTAGAAGGAAGAGAGAGGGATTTGGTGGAATAGTTTTTATGTATTGCTTGAGCCTCGTGGGCATATATATAGGAGTACATGATCTACTTGAAGTACAAGGCAAGCCAGAATATTTCCTAGTCTAACCTATGTTTCTTAATACAATCACGTTACTCAAAAAAAAAGGTTCAACCAATTTGAGGTCTAAATGATTATGGATTTATGGTGTTAGGGCTCCATCCATGTCAGTTTCTCCTGTTTTAGTGAAACCTTTGCATAGCATCCTACCAATTGCTCATGCTTTTTTTAGTAAAGATGGTTATATGCATTGTGATGATGCAAAGGCTGGGGGTTCTAATCTTCTTTTTCCTAAAAGGGAAAAAATTGCTCATGCTTTCATCTGTGCCGCAACCCTCAAAGATTCAAGGGATTTTATCTTCAACAATCCATCCTTCTATAATTTGTCCTAGAAACATTCTAGATGGATCATTTGCCCAATTTTACTTCGACATTTTGCTCTATGACAGGTTGGCCCCGCCCGAAATGTCGATAGTACCACTAGCACCATTTACTTGAACACGCCCTTTCCTTTCTTGTTTGCTCCCCCCTCCCCCCACTTCCACTCCCAACTAATCTCCCGATGACGATGAACAACTGACACACCGAGATCAAGTGGTGGGACAACGAGCTAGGCGGCGACGTTCGTTGGTGCGGCGAATCGACCGACTATGAACTGCATAGAGGCAGCGGGTGTCTACACGACTTGGAGCGGCGAGCCGGCAACGTTCATTGAGGTGGTGAATTGTACGGCCATGAACTACATAGAGACAACGACATGCAAAACGGTGCCGAGTGAGGTGGCGATTTAGGTGACGATTGATAGAGCAATCACAACCAGGATGCACCGACCAAACCACTTGGATGGAGACGGCTATATGTGACACATTTCGTTGGAACAGAGAGGTCTACTCTACCAAAGAGCTTAACTATAAGTAGCGGGCGCTTGTACACAAGTCATCTGCTTCCTCCATTATTGCGGAAAAAATGGACATTGTGAATAAGAAGGAGAATCAGCTACCTCCACAAAATCGACTGTAGGGGTATTTGGTCATCGAACTTTGATCCAAAACGTTCACATAATGTGAAAGGAATAAAAATATATTCAAAAAGCTAAGAGATCGGATAAAAAAATAAAAAAGGGTAAATTGTCAAAGTAAAAAGTAGGGCAAAAGATTAGATCCCAAAAATTCACAGTGTTTGCTATTACGCAGGCGCCTCATTTAATGTGAAAAAATAAAATAAAATTCAAAAAGGCCAAGAGATCAAATATCAAAAAATAAAAAGAAAGGTTGGGCAAATGTAATGTTATGTAAAGCAAAATGTCAAAGTGAAAGTAAGGCAAAAGATCAATTCCTAAATATTAATCATGTGTTGTTTGGATAACTAGTATTTAGGATAAGTTTTAGCAATACCAGTTTTATGAGGATTTTTAGGAAAACCAGTTTTAGGTTGTTGGTTTGGTAAAACTGATTTGTAGAGTACTTTGTTTGGGCTTAAAAACATCAAATATGGCTACTAGTTTGGCTGGGGCAAGTATTCAATGGATTTTCTTGTCACAACCAAATGTCCTTCCTCTGAATCTTTTTCGATGCTTTGATACACGTACATACAGTCTCTTGTTCACAAGCTGTATCGCTGCCGGTGCGTTCGTTAACCATAGACAGCTTGGTCGACGAGCCTATGCGCGTCGTCGCATGATCCGTCCTTAATCATCGGCGTGACGTTCGACGGCGGATGTCAGGAGCCGCCGGTCGCAAAACAGTTGCATGCTGGTGAGCAGCTCGAGCCGAGAGGCAGCATGATGAGGTTGTACACGTCCGCTCCGGTGAGCAAGCCGGAGCAGATGTAGTGCGGGCACGCTTGACGTAGCAGGAAGAGCCGGCACATAGCGTGGCGGCCTTGGGCGGAAGGCCGCCATGAACCCGGCGAGCACGGAGCCAAAGTCGTGGAGCCGAGCGCCCATGGCCACCTCGAGGAACACCCTGGAGGCCTTGACGTCGCCATACATCCCTGCCTCCATGCGCGTTGTTGCACCGTGCGCCACTGCGTCGAGGTGCTCATCCAGGGCTTCGGGAAGCAATACTACTCACCTTAGATGAGCTAACCGGCGGCGATGTGGCTAGGATACCAGCAGGAACAAAGGGGCGGGCGTTGGTGTTACGGCGAGTCGACGATGCAACCCGCCCGACTTTTTCTAAAACGCGCTTTCATAAAAACGTCTTGGACCCGTTTTTTTCCAAAAACTCATATTTTGGGTATCACGAGAACCCATTTTTGCTTATCCACGAATTAGTTAGATTAGCCAAACAGAGTTTTGAGTTTGTTAGAGCCTGAAACAGGATTATATATAACTGATTCTCTATAAACCAGCTATCCAAACAACCCCGACATACTAGGTGGAAGCGAGGCGAAGGTTTAAGGGGTACAAGTGCGAGGTTATCGATGCTGGAGCTGGTGTGCCGGATATGGAAGGAAGACTGGGGGTGGTGACACAACTGAGGTGACGATTTAAGGAGGACGAGGCGGCAAGGCGGCACGCGGAAGTGTCGCTGATGATACGGTTGAAGGTCGGGAGGAGGAGGGAAGATATCTGGTGCTCCGGGAGCACCTAAACTTAGGTGCTCCGGGAGCTTCTCAGCCGTTGGATCTAAAATCCAAAGGCCAAGGTGAGAGCTCGCGCATTTATTCAAAAAAAACATCCCTAGAAGTCCGTTATTACAACCAGATCCAGCGCATCCCTAGATGACCGTTAGATAATAGATCCAACGGCTGAGGAGCTCCGGGAGCACCTAAACCCCGTAGCACCTGATATTTTCCCGGGAGGAGGAAGACGATACCCCAGCCGTTGGATTTACAACGGCTGTGGTCAATCCAACGGACCGATAAAAAGAAAAAATTCAGTCGGCTGGTCAACAGTCTCCAAAATTCTCCCCTCTGCCGCCCGTGCACACCGCCATGGCGGCTCCTACACCAGCCAGCGCGACCAGTGAGCCTCCTCCCACGGCCCCATCTCTCCCAAACCCTAGAGACCATGACGGCCGCTCCAGCGACTCGCCCTCTTCCCTTGACGGCTGAGGGAACGATTGGCGCCGCTCCACGTTGCCCTACCCCATGCCGTCGGCCTTCACGCCTTGTCCAGCGAGGCCGCGCTTGGCCGCCATGACAGCGAGAGCGTGCCCCCTGACCTCAACAGCAAGGCCAACGCCCAGCTACTCCGCCACGGAAAGATTTTTTTTTTCCCTTTCCATACCCGCAGAATGAATTTCGTTCGTTGTCACGGTTGAATAAGCCATGTTATGGACTTGTTTTGTTTTTAACCGTGATTTCAATAAAGTGCTGTATGGAATTAGTAATGTGAAAATTCAGATATGATTATACTAGAATTTATTTTGTAGATTTGCCATGTTGGTACTGAAAATGGTAATTTTTGATGTTAATCTCTCATGTTAAAATGTCATGTGGCTGTGATTATATTCAGTTTTGTTTGTGTTGCCATGTGCAAATTTTTGTGTTTCCATGGTGGTTCATGTTGAAAACAAAATGCATTCAAGTTTCCGTAGAAAAATGCAAGAGTTTTGGAGTTGCCATGTTCAAATTGCAAACAAAGTTCCATGAAAAATTGCAACTAAGCACTGCTTGCACACAGCAGCAGGAGCAAGTCAATACATTAGGATACACGGCAGTAGCAGCACGATGCCACGAAGTACCAACACTAAACTTGTTTATGTACCACTGAGGGGAAAAGGGGGCATTGATCCAATTAACTGAGGACTTTAACTTTTTTTTTTTGAGGGATCAGAGGACTTTAACAAAGTGAACTATGATGGCAATAACGAGGAAGTTGGTGGCTGAGTGGAACATAAGCAATTGAGGGATTTCCAGTAGCGTATGATTTAAGTGGACACTGTTTGATGGCATATAAACAAGTTTCTTTTTGTTAGTTTCGCTTTGGACAACAAGATTCAGTTTGTTTTTCCTTTTGATAAAGAATATGTTACTCTGCCCGCTGCTGCCTGAAAAGAATTGCAAATCCTGTGTTCCAGTTTAGGCCATAATATTTAGCACATGTAGTGCTCTTCAGTTCTACGCAAAATGCTAATCATTTCCCATTCTCTTTATTCTAGTTTGTGCTTGGTCATTGTGTTATCTGTCTTGATACTCTTTAGTCTTCATCTTTCTATGCCTGCTGGTTATTGTTTAGTCTTCATCTTAACTATTTGCTTCACCTTGCAGCTTCAACTATGGTGAAAAATAAAAGATATACCCCCCCTAGCGCCCGGGGAAGTACTGAAACTCGCAATGCTCCAAGAACCCCTGGTCAGGATCCATCGCAGCGGGTTGAGAGAGCTCAACAGCATGGAGGTGGCGATCGGCTACATACCAATACTCAATATTCTCAACAAGGTGGTCGTGGTGGTGGACAACACCTGAGATGTGGTGGACATTTTCAGGATCCAGCATCACATCAACCATTTGGTGGTCCTGTTAAGTATCAAGCACATGGGTATTATGGCCATGGTGCCCCACGCCAAAGAGGAACACCACAACCATACCATGACGGGCGTAGGAGTGGGAGTCATGGACGCGGAGTTCCTGCTACGCCATCAGTAACACTTCCCGAACTGCACCAAGCTCCACAACTCCAGAACCAAGTTCCGGTGCTTACACCTTCACCACCCGAAACTGGCTCATCCTCACTACATGTTGAGATGAACACCAGACAAGTCCAGTTACAGTTTCAGCAACTTGATATCCCGGGTCAAAGTTCCTCTAGACAGGGTATCCAATCAGCACCATCGTCGACTAAATCAGTAAGATTTCCAGTGCGGCCTGGCAAGGGTACATTTGGCAGTAGGTGCATCGTGAAAGCAAATCATTTCTCTGCTGAATTGCCTGATAAAGATCTTCACCAGTATGATGTAAGGCCTCATTCTCACAGAACTTCTTGAACATATAATATGTTCCTCTCATGAGCTTTCATTTGATATCACATCAGGTGTCTATAACTCCAGACATTCCTTCCCGTGGTGTCAATCGTGCTATCATAGGACAACTTGTAACACTCTACAGACACTCCCTTTTGGGTGGTCGCCTTCCTGCCTATGATGGAAGGAAGAGCCTATATACTGCTGGACCATTGCCATTTACTTCTAGGACCCTTAATATTGTTCTGCAGGATGAGGATGATAAACTTGGTGGTGTGCAAGTTGCACAAAGGTTTGCTATTCTGGACATATCCGTGAGCTGATACAGTTTATGTTCCTTGCTGATATATGTCCTTATCTTAAGGCGTGAAAAACATTTTACGGTCGTCATCAAATTCGCCGCGCGTGCCGATCTCCATCATTTAGCTATGTTTCTAGCCGGGAAGCAACCAGATGCTCCTCAAGAAGCTATTCAAGTGCTTGACATTGTTCTACGTGAATTACCTACTGCAAGGTAATCTTTTCCCACCATGTGGATGTATGCTATTATTCTTTTAGCATAGCTGTTGAACATTTCTTCACTTATCATGTTTAGGTATTCCCCAGTTGCCAGGTCATTTTATTCACCAAACTTAGGGAGGCGCCAGCAACTTGGTGATGGCTTGGAAAGTTGGCGTGGTTTTTACCAGAGCATACGGCCCACACAGATGGGACTTTCACTGAATATTGGTTAGATCCCAACTCTTTATCTTCACAATCCGTAGTACCGCTATGAGAAGAGCAATCATTGTTTTCACTTTAGAATAATGACCATTTTAAGAATACTTTCCTATCAGTATAACTCATAGTAGATGAAATAGTTGGCTACTGATAACTATTGCTTGCTTCTTGCGAATTATAACTTAAGGGGATGGCTATTGGTACATATAGCTTTTACTACAACGAAGTTTAAAATTTCCATCCGCTAAGATTTCCCTACTCTGGCCTCTTGCTTCTAGGATGATTAGTAGCTAGTGAACAAATGTATGTAAAGTTCACAAATTACAGATACATCAGCCATGTTTGCTCCAATAGATTAATAATGTTGAGAGAAAAAATATAGGAGCCATCAATATCGAAAAATTGTCCGCAATTTGAACTGCCCTCTCCGTCCGTGCCCGGTGCCCATATGGCCATATCCTTATAATCTCCTACAAATTTAATAGCGTCTCTGTTCTACAGTTTTGCAGATTAATAGTTGGGAAAACACAATATCATATTTGTGTGTGATGGTAAATAGCAGCCAATATTAGGAGCATGTTTATTTTTGGAAACCTTGGATCTTAGATGTTGTATTTATGTTTAGATGTTTTTGTCACTTGCCATGCTTGGTGGATAAAACTTTTTCCATGTTCAGTCCAGTCCTAAGATATGAATCATCGCGCGTAACAAATCCTTGTTAATAAGGAACGGCTTTTAAAGGGGGCCAGCTTACGGGCCAGGCCTCTCTCTGACCTGATAACCAGTATCGCCTCCCCGCCCAGCTCTATATAGTGCGAGAAGTCATTAAATTGATTCTGGTCTTCTCTAGCATCTTGAAATAGCTCGACATTTTCGCTTGCAGATATGTCATCTACAGCGTTCATTGAGCCTCTTCCTGTGATTGATTTCGTTGCACAACTCTTGAACAGAAACGTCTCAGTCAGACCATTATCAGATGCTGACCGTGTGAAGGTTAGGTTATTCTATCGACTATCACATTGTTTTATATTTTACTCTGTTTTCAAGTACATGCTTAATTTGTAGCTCTTTGCTCACTCTTTACTTGACAAGCTTCCTTCCTTTTCACTGGTCAGATCAAGAAGGCTCTACGAGGTGTAAAGGTTGAGGTCACACATAGAGGCAATATGCGCAGAAAGTATCGTATATTTGGTCTTACCTCGCAAGCAACAAGAGAATTAACGTATGTAGTTCACTTACCTAGATGTGAAGCCTCTGTTATGTCCATCGCAGTGTTAGTTTGATTGTTGCACTTTCTTGGTTTGGCATGTGACAGTTTCCCTATAGATGACCATGGTACTGTTAAGACAGTATTGAAGTACTTTCAGGAGACGTATGGATTTAACATTCAGCACACCACTTTACCTTGCTTGCAAGTGGGTAACCAACAGAGACCAAATTTTCTTCCGATGGAGGTTGGTATCCTAAACAACCTGTATTATCTCGTGTCATACTTTTCTAACATATTGAACAGTAAAAACATTCGGCATGCTACATAGAGTTAAAGAGTTATAGAAACATCTATTTCATGTCATATGCTGCCTCCTTTTACCTTGAAGGTATGTAAGATTGTCGAGGGACAGCGTTACTCGAAACGACTGAATGAGAAGCAGATAACTGCTCTTCTTAAAGTGACCTGCCAGCATCCCCAACAGCGGGAGCTGGACATTTTGCAGGTAACTTTGCCGCATCTTGTGGTGTGAACTATTTTAAACTGATTTATTTCTGTTTCACTGTAGTATTATGTGGATTTCTTTGTTATTTTTAGCCATGGTCTGTTTCTGGGTTTAGCCACACATGCTTTCAGCTATGTATATAAGCTCGTCCAATTTCCTATTATTTATTTATCTACTCTAGTGGACCTGGTTTCCTTTTTCTTACACTATTTTGGACTTGGTAGTGATATTTGAGAACATGTCTATTGCAACTAGAATCTGGTTAAGGTGGCTTGATGGTAGTTAATTGCTCCTTGTGGTATAACACTACAAATGGCCATGTATTTATCATTTTTATTGCATATAATCATAGTCAGTTCTATTCTCTTCCTACAACAAGAATGCCTTCCATGTTGAACTTGTTTCTCGTTTTGTTCTGGTTACCAGACGGTGAATCACAACGCATACCATGAGGATCCATATGCGCGTGAGTTTGGTATAAGGATTGATGAACGTCTTGCATCAGTTGAAGCTCGAGTCCTACCTCCCCCTAGAGTAAGTTAGATGTTTCAACACATGGTTGACATCTTTCAACTCTCACTATTTTATATGTTACACCTTTCCCTGGATGTCTGATTACTGTTTTTTATCTACTAGCTTAAGTACCACGATAGTGGCAGAGAGAAGGATGTCTTGCCAAGAATTGGCCTGTGGAATATGAGGAATAAGGTATGCTCTTAAATCCTTCATTATAAACGGTATTCCTGTGTATCTCTTCCAATATTTGTTTCAAAATGCTATGCAATTTTATGCTTCCAATATTTGGCTGCAGAAAATGGTCAATGGTGGGAGAGTTAAGGAGTGGATATGCATTAACTTTGCTCGGAATGTCCAAGATGGTGCAGCGAGGAGTTTCTGTCGTCAGCTGGCTGACATGTGCGAAATATCTGGAATGGTAGGCCTATATTATCTAAACACTGTCTCCAGACATCTCTTTCTCAACGTGTTCATTTACATTCAGTTGTCTTAATGTCCTCTTTCTCATATGCTTCATATCCTCTCACCACAGGACTTCTCAAAGGAACCTCTGCTTCCTCCTTTATGTACGAGACCTGAGCATGTAGAAAGAGCACTCAAGGCACACTATCAAGATGCTATGAGTGCTCTGAAACCACTGGGCAGGGAACTTGACCTTCTCATTGCAATTTTACCTGACAATAATGGTTCTCTTTATGGTATGCCTTCTAATTAAAAGATAACTAGTATATTATGTAATGTAAATACTAACCATTATTCTTATCAATTTCTGACGCTGTGTTGTTCTTATCATTCCCTCAGGTAATCTCAAAAGAATATGCGAGACAGATCTTGGATTGGTCTCTCAATGCTGTCTCGCGAAACATGTTTTTAAGACGACACAGCAGTATCTTGCAAACGTCGCCCTTAAAATCAATGTTAAGGTTTGTCCTGTTCTGTGGCTTCTGTCTACTACCAACCTGGTCTTTGTAGTTCTTTTCCTTCTATACTTGATGTTCACATTCCTTTACTCTTTAGGTGGGAGGGAGAAATACTGTACTTGTTGATGCTTTGTCAAGGAGAATTCCCCTTGTTAGTGACAGACCAACCATTATATTTGGTGCTGATGTTACCCATCCTCATCCTGGAGAAGATTCTAGCCCTTCCATCGCAGCTGTAGGTGCATAACATGTTAATCTTAAATCATTATGTATGCATTATTTTGTAGTAAAACTTATATTCTGGGCGAAAGTTTGCTCTTTCTATGCCAAGCATCTGCCTTTCAGTTTTACCGTTGTCATGTTCTTGTCATGCTGGGCATCCTACGATTTGTAGATGATTTTATGCTCATGCAGGTTGTTGCTTCTCAAGATTGGCCTGAGGTCACCAAATATGCTGGATTGGTGAGTGCACAAACCCGTCGTCAGGAGTTGATACAAGATCTTTTTAAAGTATGGCAAGATCCTCAGAGAGGGACTGTAAATGGTGGAATGGTTAGGTATGATCTTGTTCACTTGTAATATCTGAATATTGTTTGAATGGTATGCGTGTAATACTTTACAAATTTAACACGCAGAGGATACATACATATTAATTCCCGTCGCTAGGAGTTGAGACCTGAATCTTGTTCACTTGCACCTCAATACCTGAATATACATGTTCTATTGACTATGCAGAGAACTTCTCCTTTCCTTTCATAGATCAACTGGACAGAAACCCCAAAGGATCATATTCTATAGGTACTACTTAACTTAATTTAAGCATGTCCAATTGGCGTTATTGTATAGAACCTCACACATTTTTTTTCAGGGATGGTGTTAGCGAAGGACAGTTCTATCAGGTTCTGTTGTATGAGCTTGATGCGATTAGAAAGGTGAGGTTGTGTTTTCTCTAAATATTCTCGCATGAGATCTGCATGAAGTCTGAACATTTTTGTTGTTTAACAAACCTAGGCGTGCGCATCCTTGGAGTCCAATTATCAGCCACCCGTTACCTTTGTGGTGGTCCAGAAGCGCCATCATACACGGCTATTTGCTAATAACCACAACGATCAGCGAAGTGTTGATCCAAAAAGTGGAAACATACTGCCTGGTGAGTTGTTTGCCTTTATGCATGAAAGCTCAATTACTGAACTCAGAGTCCACTTTTAGTTACCATCTTATATCTTATTTTATTAGGTACCGTGGTTGATTCAAAGATATGCCATCCTACCGAGTTTGATTTCTACCTTTGTAGCCATGCTGGTATTCAGGTCAGTTTTTCTGTACAGGTAGAAATGAGAGCATTCTTCATTTGATGGGATGGACTTGATCTAACCTTACATTACATTACTTTCAGGGAACAAGCCGCCCTGCGCATTACCATGTCCTTTGGGATGAGAACAATTTTACCGCGGATGGTTTGCAGACTCTCACGAACAACTTGTGCTACACGTAAGTTACCGTCACGCTAATCCTGTTCCGATTTTTACGCTTATGATCAGTAAACTTGACCATTAATTGCCCCTATTGTTTGCAGCTACGCAAGGTGCACCCGTTCTGTATCGATTGGTAAGCAGCGGATGCATCAAAACCTCCATTCGGCTAGATCTAGTTGATGTTGAAAATCATCGACTTTCTTGTATAGCATTATTCTCACTGTGCTGGTTTCATGTGCAGTGCCTCCGGCATACTATGCTCACCTCGCCGCTTTTCGAGCTCGGTTCTACATGGAACCGGATACCTCCGACGGTGGCTCGGTCGCGAGCGGTGCCACGACAAGCCGTGCCCCTGCTGGTGCACGCTGCGGTAGAGCTGCAGGGAATGCTGCTGTTAAGCCTCTGCCTGACCTCAAGGAAAACGTGAAACGTGTCATGTTTTACTGCTGAGTTTAGGATCCCAACTGAATTACATGTTGATTTGCCAATCCTTTCTTTGCGGCAGAAAAGCAATCCTCATTCATCACATGAGTGTATCAGTGCTGCCATGTTTCCTGTGCAACCTGAACATCTCAATTCCTCTTCGCCCCCTACAGATTTTCAAATGACATTGCCCTGTTTGTCTTGACCACATTATTGGCCTGCACATTCAAACATCCGTCCAGATTTGTAACTTTGGAGGTTCCATGTAATGCTACGACGAAGACCCTATATAATATTTCCCCACCTTTTTTTTGCGAATGCATATATTTCCCTACTTGGACGGAAGACTTGTGTAGACAAGAACTTATTACGCTGTGACCAGTAAGTACAGCCACGCTTCACTCCAGACGGACCCCTACCAAGTACGTACCAGAGTAGTACTTTTATTTAGAAACCAGCACCATCTATGCTCTGCTGTGCGTGCAACGCAGTACTTGTTTGTCTAAAGTGCCCCTGCAATACAAGAACAAAATTGAAGGCCAAAAAGTCCTACGGATCTACCCAATGTAAAAAAGAACGGGAACAGAACAAAGAACAATGGTAGCAAAGAGGGATCGCACGTCTAGCTTCTCGTGCCTGGTGTACGCGCCGCACTGAGATCGATATCGCACAACTCGAATGCACCCGTGACCATGAGCGGTATAGATATTTTCCACACGCACATCTGGTAAAGAACTGAAAAAGGTTCTCACCGTGTGCAGGCCCAAGCACGCAGCGACATGAAAGTTACCTGAAATTTTTTTTTGGGCCAGTCGATTTTGTGTGCCCTTGATATTGCTTTGCGATTCGTGCTGTTATTTTTTCTCTAGTTGGTTCTCTGAGGTGTTTGGGCTGTGTTAAATTGACTGGCCACATATTTATTTTGAGAAACGGTTGGGTCAGTCGATGCCTTAATGGGTCAAAGCCGATTACTAGGTACGACCTAGCCTTCTCCTTTCTCCCTTTGTTTTTTATGTTTCTTTTTTAGCTGTTTTTTCGTTTCTTTTTTATTTTCCTTTATTACATGTTTTTATTATTTTGTGGATATTTTTGTGATGTTGGGTGAGTGTAAATATATGCACACAAATAGTACAGAATATTTCCCGCAAAAAATAGTACAGAATATGTGTCAAAATTACACTATTATATGATTAATCTTTGCGTACTAAGTGCAATTTCAGTGCAAAGTTATGTGCATGTTTTTTTAATTTTGTTTCTTCTAAAATGGTAATACCAATGCTACTAATACATTCTTTCTTATAACAATTTATTATTTAATTTTTTAATTCTATTTCATTTTCCTTTCTTCTTTAAGGTGATAACAATGCTGCTAATTCGTTCTTTTGTTGGAAACTTATTATTTGCAAAATTTCTATACAAAAAAATCGCAATTTTTTGTCTGATGTGTGGAATTTCTATGATAGTATTTTAGATTTTCTTTATTTTCTTAAAGGGTAATAGCAACGCCACTATTTCATTCTTTCTTAGAAAAATGTCAGTATTTTGATTTTTGTTTTAGATTATTTTTATTTCTTCTTAAAGGGTAATACCAATGCCACTAAATCATTCTTTTTTCAAAAACCTTGTTATTTTAATTCTTTCAGTTTTTATTTCATTTTCTTCTTCTTAAAAGGTAATACCAAAGCCACTAATTCATTATTTCTTCAAAACTTCATTTCAAATTTTCCGTTAGTTTTTATTTCATTTTCTTTCATTGTAAAGGGTAATATCAAAGCCACTAATTCAATTTTTTTCTTAGAAACCTTCATTATTTTGATTTTGTTTTTGTTTTTACCTCTTAGTGTTGATTTTGATTTAATTTTTATTATATCTCATTTCTTATAAAAAGTGTAATACCAAAGCAACTAATTCATTCTTTCTTAAAGAAATTATTTTGATTTTTTTGTAGTTTCATTTTCTTTCTTCTTAAAGGGTAATACCAAAGTGACTAAGTCATTCATTTTAGGAACCTTCATTATTTTTATTTTTATTTTGTTTGGATTTAATTTTCTTTCTTATTTAATGGTATACGAATGCGAATAATTCATTCCTTCTTAGAAAAAAATTATTTTTTGAAATTCCACTATTATATGCTTATCCTTGCATAAAACGAAATGGCATAATTTTTGTGTGTGTTGCGGGCATAGTTTTTCATTATTCATTTTATTATTTGATGGTCTTTCTTCTTCTTCTTTTTTTTGCGGGAGGACAAAGGTTAATACCAAAGTCACTAATTCATACTTTCTAAGAAAACTTCATTATTTTGATTTTTTTATTTTCACTTTATTTTATTTTTTCTTTAAGCATAATATCAATGACGGTAACTAATTATTTCTTCCGGAATTCACTTTTACATGTTTATTCTTTCATATAGAAAAAGAGTATTTTATGTGTAAAATGTGCGCAAATTTTGTCAGTATATGTTTAATTTTCCATTTTCTTTTTTCTTAAAGGGTAATACCAAGTGCCACTAACTCATTCTTCTTAGAAAACTTTATTATTTTGATTTTGTTTTATTTTTGTTTCATTTTATATCTCCTTGAATGGTAGTACCAATGCCACTAATTGATTCTTCCTTAGAAAACTTCATTATTTCTGTGTAATTTGTGTGCAAAAGTTGTCGTTATTTGATTTATTTTTATATTTTCTTTCCTTTTAAGGGTACTACCAATTCTATAAATTCACTCTTTCATAGAAAACTTCACTTTTTCATTTATTATTGAAGGTGACACCACCACAAGTATTAGAATTTTAGGCGACCAACCCCTTTTCTTCGTTTGGTTATCGGTAGGCTCGACCGAAACAAGTTTTCTTTTCTCATTTTATTTCTTCTTAAATGGTAATACCAATGTCACTAAATCATTCTTTCTTAAAAAACATAATTATTTTAATTTTGCTTTACTTTTTATTTCTTCTTTAATGGTAATACAAATGCCACTAGGTCTTTCCTTCTTAGGAAACTTCATTTTTATATGCTTATTCTTGCTTATATAAAAACATGCAATTTCTGTTTTAATTGTATGTAATTTTTAATTTGACTATGCTTTGCACAAGTTCGGTCTTTCATCATTGTTAAAGGGCCATCTTAAATCAGTAAAGTTAAGAAAATTGAAGTATTTTTTTAGTTCTGACATTTTTTCTTTAGAAAATAGTGAAATAATGCTTGTTAGCGTAATAAAAAAGTGAAAGCTGTTTTTTTAGAAACACATAGGCTGAAATTACATATCAAGCCTACACTCTTTGGACCAGGTGTCTTTTAGTTCATCAGGTACCGAGGACAGCTGGAAGAAGTCCCCTAACAGTTTTGCTCGGTTCGCCAGGCCGTGAGCTAGGCCATTCTGTTCTCTCCTGATCCATCTAATTTTGCATGAGGGGTAGCCAGTCAGAATCGACTGGATGTCTGCAATTATTGGGTACAGGGGCGATTGATTGGGTTCTCCGGGTGCTATTGCCTTGGACAGCACGAGGCGGTCCATCTCTAACTCAATAGGGCCGTTAAAGTATTTTGTTAGTTCCTGGAGCCCCATGAGCCCAGCCATTCCTTCTGCTTCCTCCACTGACGAACATCGATCTATTTTGCATCCCATGGAGAAGAGAACCAGGCCCTGATGATCTCTTGCAACTGCGCCGCCCGCGCTGCGTCCCGTGGCTGCATCAAATGCTGCATCTGTGTTTAATTTGACCGTTCCAACAGGCGGAACCTCCCATTGCAGGGTGTCCTGAACCGGCGGTGTGAGGCGCTGGTCCCCATACCGATTCATGTCGCAGGTTGCTTTCACATTGTTAGTTCTCGTTTGGGCTTCTCTGACTTCTTGCTCATACTTAAGTAGGAAACCCACCGATCCCGAGATGGATTCTTTTCCATTCCCATGCACTATATCATCATGGAGAAACCAAGCACGCCATAGAAGCAGCAAGATCCTATTTCGTATTTCAGTTTCGCACCTACTGAGCAGGGCCTGTAGCCAATCCTCACATGTGTACCAGAAGGCTTGTTCGTTTGGTAGATTCCAGTAATCTCTCATCATATGCCTCAGAGCTTTACTTTTTGTGCATTCCACTACCGCGTGGTATTCATTCTCATCCACATTCCCACAGATCACACATGTCTTATCTGGCACAATTGTCCGTCTGCACTTATTCACCTTTGTAGCCAGGGTATTGGTTGCTACCCTCCATGCAAAGATTTTTATTTTCTCAGGTATCTTTGCTTTCCAGATGAGATCCCATAAGCTCCTATCATCTATGCCGGCGGAGGAGCTTGATGTTTGTGGACCTGTGCCTTTGAGAGCCATAGCAAGCTTGTAAGCACTCTTGACTGTGAACGTGCCAGATTTTTCGGGATGCCAAGCAATGCAATCCACGGTCTCTCTGGCGGGGATCCTGATGCTCAAACTCTCTTCTGCATCGCAAGGATTGAATATCTGGTTCACCAATGTCCGGTTCCAGATCCTCCGGCGATGAGTTGATTGACCCATCGTAATCTAGACCGGCGTATAAAGCTTGCTGTTTTGAGTCCCGTCTGTGTAACATCCCAAATTTTCAATTTGGTATGTTATACATAGATCATCATTGCATATCATGTTTTATTGCATTTTGACAAATCCTCGATAAATCCTAAGCAACTCAAGGACCCTCGGAGAGAGTTGGGGATTTTCTCGAATTTTCATATTTGATTTTCATCAAATAATAAGACGAGGATTTTGGCTTTTAATTATTTTTCTCTCCGGAAAAATGTTTCACTTTAAAATAAAACGAGAGGAGAAAACATGACTTCTCCAAAACAATTGAAATACTGGAGGAAAAATGTTAAAATCATTATTTGGAATTTATTTGGATTTTATTTGCAATTTTATTGCATTAAAAATATTGCATGTTTTCAAAATATTTATTTTGATTTAAAAAAAATGTTCACTCTATTCTAGATTTTCTAACTAGATGGGGAAAATTTATTTCATATTTTTCTGATTTTTATTTATTTTTCTGTGAATTATTTTCCGCGGAACTTATTTAAAAAAAAAAACTGCTCGACGCCCGACCGGGCCGAAGCCCAGCCGAGCGCCGGCCCGCCTCGCGCCTCTCCTCTTCCCGCACGATGCCGAGCCGCCGCTGGAGTCCGCCCCGGCAACGCCGCCCCCTTCCCCAAGCTTCGGACCCCCCTCCTTAAATAGCCCCCCTCTCTCTCTCCCTCAACCCGCAAGCCGCCGCCGCCGCCCTCATCACCGCCGCCGCCGCCCGCATCTCGCCGCGCCGCCGCCGCCGCACAAGCCGCCGCCGCCGCCGGGAGCCGCCGCCGCCGCACAAGCCGCCGCCGCCGCCGGGAGCCGCCGCCCCTCGCCTCGCCGCACCCCCCCGAGCCCGGAGCCTCGCGCCCGAGCCCGGAGCCCCGCCGGAGCCCTCGCCGGAGTAGCCCGACGAGGTACTGCCTGATGCCCGTTGACCTTTGCCGGTTTTCGTTTTAAAAAAAAACCCTTCGTTTAAAAAAAAACCCTAGATCGGTTTTTTTTTCGGTTTTATTATTTTGCGAACGTTCACCGAACCGTTCGTTTTAACGAACGCGTTCGTCGGTTTTTCTCTGATAACGAACGTCCGTTATTTAACCGTTCGACCGTTTTCTTTTTCGTCGGATTTTTCTCGTTATTTTCTCAGATTCGATTTCTGATCAAATCTTCGATTCTGTTTAACTTCTCGCTCGTTTATCGGAATCAGGCGATTCAAGCGCCTAGAGTTTCGTCTCGAAATTCTCTTTCCGTTTAACCTACTCAAACAAGTTTTTGCTACAGTAAAATTTGACCTAGATCCAGATTAGCAAACGAAGTTTCTTTCTTTCGCCGTTTGACTTTCGTTGCTTCTTTCGAGTTGATTCTTTTTGCAAACCGGAGTTCTTAAGTTGAACTTTCTGGTTGGATCTTTCCTTCGAGTTTTACCTGTGCATTAGATGAGTACTGATTGTATGCTTGTTTGTTTGCGATAGAGTACCCAGAGTGTGCCGCTTGTTACTTCGACTCGCTAGGTTTTGCGGATCATCAGCAAGGCAAGTAACACTTTGATCATACCCCGTTCATACCCAGTTTTATTGCATTAGATCTATTTCCTCAAACACTTGCATGATTAGGATCTAATTAAACTGTGGGTATTGGGAAGTAGTTGAGGTAGTACCTATTACCTGTTTTCTATTCAAACCCTTGGGAGTTACTTCTACGTTGCTATTATAATGCCATGCTATGCTCGTAGACGTGGATTGGGTTGAGAGATATTCACGACAGATGTGAGATGTTTATTAATGGTTCAACTTAAGGTGGCAACTAAAACTCACATCTGGGTGGATTGAGGCACCTGGAGAACCCAGTGTTGTCTGTATGTATAAGGTCCGCCACCCAGGCTCAAAGGGATCATAAGATTGTTCATGCTAGAAACTTCCGTGTGCAGCCACAAGCTATTATGGGCTCTAGCATAGCTAAGTAGGTTACAGGATCTCTTGAAGAGGTGGACTAGCAGATGTAGGGGAAAGTAGGTGTACCGGTCCATCCAGAGTAAAGAGTGATTGTTTCTGAAAGACTGTGTCTCGGTCATCCGTTTCTCAAACATCATGTAGTGCGAGAATCAATCGGAGGCGATCGAGTCTTGTGGGGAAAAGTGCGCAAACCTCTGCAGAGTGTATAAACTAATCATGGTTAGCCGTGTCCCCGGTTATGGACAACTTGAGTATCTAGTACCTGGATTATCATTTGAATCTCATCACCGTGATACTTATAATTAATTTTGTTGGGTTAAAGATGATACTTAATTGGGATTGAGTTGGAGGTACCTTCTCAATGTTTCAACCACCATGATAGTTAAATAAAATTTATTCCTTGGAAGTAGGATAAAATTGGCTTTTCGCAAAAACAGTAACCATAGAGCTTTCCACCAGCCATATATGCATATAGTATAGCATTATTATTGTTCGTTGCTCTCTATGTGTTATTTTGCCAGCATATTCTATGTGCTGACCCATTTTCGGGCTGCAACGTTTCATGTTGCAGACTTTTCAGACGACGAGTAAGGTGCTTTAGGTCGTGGTCTTATACTCAGTGATGCCGCTGGAGTTGATGGACTCACTTATCTTCCAAGTCTTCCGCTGTTATCGTTGTTAGATGGCCTTAAGCCATGTTTATCATACTTAAACTCTTCGGAGTTGTTCGATGTAATAAGTGTGTGATTGCTACTCTGTTATAAATCCTCCATTTGTACTGTGCGTGTCAGCATTACTGATCCAGGGATGACACTGGTGCACAGCAGCACAGGCCATTTGAGGTCTGGTCGCTACAAAGTTTGGTATCAGAGCACACGCTGACTATAGGACACGACCACTAAGCTTAAGCCCTAGAAAGCTTCTCTCTTCTCATTTCTGACCCCTCCAGTTTCTACTCTTTTAGGAATGGCGAATGCAAGGAGCAAGTTCATGCAACCAGATGAAGACACGCCGTTTGGTCGACACTTGAAGGAAGTCACCAAGTACTTGAACATAGGAATACCAAGCATCACCGGAACCTACAACGCCACTTTACCTGAAGAGGAGAGCTGGAAGATTCAAGTTATCATTCCAGGAAGGACGTTTGAGCCAATTACGGAACCCATGAGATTGGTTTTCGAAGCACCAACTTGGAGTTTAGGGAAGAGCATGGCCGCACACATCGCCATGGGACGCATTGGAGAAGTCTATCACCAGGAGCTTAAGGATACAATTTACCAGATTTGTGGACGTCAAGACGCGCAATGGGAGATGATCAAGACCAAGAAGGATGGATCAATTGCAGCTTTCATCCAGGAGCAGAACCAACATATTCGACGCCAGGAGAACCATATGTGCACGGACAAGGAAGAATTGAAGAAGGCATTAACGAAGATCAAGGAACTCCAAGAAGAAATCAAGGCTACACGTGAAGATTACTTGGAGGAAATCAACGCACTAGTAGGGAAGATTGACGACCTGGAGAATAAGATTGGAGCATTCGTTGGAAATCCAGTGCCAAAAGCAGAAGTCGACGAATGCACTTGTCCGGATAACTACATCATCATCGACGATACCGACTCGGAACCAAGTGAAGACGACTGGATTGATGAAGCTGGAGCAGACATCATGGAGTCTTCAACGGATCAGAATTTCTAGTAGACCACCATATCAGTAGTAGTTTCCCCCCATTTAATAGTTCAAGCACTTTGTAACGCTAGTTAGATCGATTGTTTTGCCTTGTTTGATTGATTGAGTGATATTGATTGAATTTGTCTCATGAGCATATGGGTAGTGTTTTCTCTCTAGACCTCATTCTATTCTTAACTCTCATCTTTTCTAAACCTATCAGATGCCTCCGAGACGCGACACCGGATTTGTTTTCCCGCCAGAGATCACCCAGTTGATTCAGCAACAGAATGCCCTGATGCAAGTGTTAGTACAGAACCAAGGCAACAACAACAACAACAACCCACCGCCATCACCACCTGTTGATCACTTAGCCCGTTTCTTAAGGCTAAACCCGCCGGTGTTTTCCAGTAGCACCGAGCCGATTGTTGCAGATGATTGGCTCCGCAAAGTTGGAAGGGAGTTGACCACTGCAGGATGCACAGATGCGGAAAGAGTGCGTTTTGCCGCACATCAGCTTGATGGACCCGCAGCATCATGGTGGGAGAATTATACAGCCACGCACCCTATTGACACTGTCACATGGGACCAGTTTCAGCAAGCTTTCCGTACAGCTCATGTTTCAGCAGGAGCTATGGCTATGAACAAGCGTGAGTTTCGTAACCTACGCCAAGGAGGACGCACCGTAGGCCAGTATGTGGAGGAATTCAGTAAGCTAGCACGTTATGCACCAGATGACGTTGCTACAGATGCTGCCAAGCAGGAGAAATTTTTGGAAGGACTGAATGATGAACTGAGTATGCAGTTGATGGTAGCAACCTTCAACAACTACCAGGAGCTGGTAGATAGAGCTCTCATGATTGAAGGGAAGCAACAGCAGATTGAAAACCGCAAGAGGAAGTATGGACAAGGGAAGTACAATTCTGGAGCCCAGCAGAAGCCACGATTTACCCCGAAGCCGGGAGGACAGTTTCAGCATACCCATGGAGGAGGTAGTTCGCACCACCATAATGGCTCCAAGAATGGTAATGGGAATGGAGGAGGAAACGGACAGAACCGTACCAACCCATCTACCCCAACCAAGAGAGATCTAAGTCACATTACTTGTTTCAAGTGCCAGAAGACGGGACATTATGCTACTGATTGTCCCGAAGCCCAAAATGGAAATGGCAATGGAAGCTCTGGGAAGAAGCCGAACCCGTTCAACAAAGGACATGTGAACCATGTGAGCGTGGAGGAGGTTGAAGCTCAGCCTGATGCAGTAATAGGTAAGTTTTTGGTTAAGTCATTTACTGCAACCGTTCTTTTCGATACTGGTGCATCGCATTCATACATATCAAGGGGATTCGTGAATAAGTTTAAGATGTCCACCCAAGTTCTCAAAAGCCCTATGTTAGTAGCCTCGCCAGGAGCAGAGTATATGGCCACCCAAGGATGTTTTCAGATACCGTTGGCCATTGGTAGGCATGTTTTCCCCTCAGACCTCATTGTTTTGGAATCGCAAGGTTTGGATGTGATTTTGGGAATGGATTGGCTATCGTTGTATGGAGGGAACATCGATTGTGCCAGCAAGACGATTTTGCTTACCACCCCAGAAGGAAAAAGGATCAAGTATGTATCCCGGCATATGCCGAAGAGGACTCAAGTGAATTCCTTGTCAGGAGTTGTACAGGAGGAAGTACCAGTGGTGAAGGATTATCCGGATGTATTTCCAGAAGAGTTGCCAGGCATGCCACCAGATAGAGACATTGAGTTTTTGATTGAACTTTTGCCAGGCACAGGGCCAATATCTAAGAGACCGTACAGGATGCCCGCAAAGGATTTGGAGGAAATTAAGAAGCAGATCAAGGAGTTACTGGATAAAGGCTATATTCGCCCAAGTTCGTCACCTTGGGGATCACCAGTACTTCTAGTGGAGAAGAAAGATGGATCGCTAAGGATGGTTGTTGATTACCGAGGATTGAATGAAGTGACCATCAAAAACAAGTACCCACTGCCGATGATCAATGATTTGTTTGACCGCTTGCAAGGAGCTAAAGTATTTTCCAAGATCGATTTACGATCAGGATACCATCAGTTAAAGATTCGAGAGCAGGATATACCCAAGACGGCATTTACCACCAGATATGGATTGTATGAGTATACCGTTATGTCATTTGGACTGACTAACGCACCTGCCTATTTCATGAACCTGATGAACAAAGTGTTTATGGAGTTTTTGGATAAGTTCGTCGTGGTGTTCATTGATGATATTTTAATCTTTTCCAAGGATGAAGAAGACCACGAGGAGCATTTACGATTGGTACTTGAGAAGCTCAGAGAACATCAGTTATATGCCAAGTTCAGCAAATGTGAGTTTTGGCTGAAGGAAGTTGGATTCCTTGGACATGTTATTTCTGGAGAAGGAATAGCAGTAGACCCTGCCAAGGTTGACACAGTGACAAGTTGGGAATCACCCACGACAGTTGGAGAAATCCGGAGTTTTCTTGGACTTGCAGGATACTACCGGAGATTCATCGAGAATTTCTCAAGGATTGCTAAGCCCATGACTGAGCTATTGAAGAAGGACACCAAATTCAATTGGACAGAGGAATGTGAAGCTAGTTTCCAGGAGTTGAAGAAACGATTGGTTACATCACCAGTGTTGATTCTGCCAGATCAACGCAAGGACTATGAAGTTTATTGCGACGCTTCTCGTCGAGGACTTGGAGCAGTGCTTATGCAGGAAGGAAGAGTTGTGTCATATGCTTCACGACAACTTAAACCCCATGAGAAGAATTATGCTACACATGATTTGGAATTAGCAGCCGTAGTGCATGCATTGAAAACATGGAGGCATTTTCTCATCGGAAACCATTGTGAGGTGTACACGGATCACAAGAGTTTGAAGTACATTTTCACGCAGAAGGAGTTAAATCTCAGACAGAGAAGATGGTTGGAGCTCATTAAAGATTATGATATGAGATTGCATTATCACCCCGGAAAGGCTAACGTAGTAGCAGACGCGTTGAGCCGCAAGAGTCATGTCAACACCCTCATGACAGGAGAGTTACCTCAGGAGTTAGCCGAGGACCTTCGCGAGCTATGTTTGGAAATAGTCCCAAGAGGCTATTTAGCGACATTGGAGATTCAGTCTACCTTGATGGAAAGGATCAGAGAAGCTCAGAAGACAGACAAGGAGATTGAAGAGATAAAGGAGAAGATGAGCAAAGGAAAAGCCAAGGGATTTCGTGAGGATGAGCACGATACCTTATGGTTCGAGGACTGTGTATATGTGCCAAATGATCCGGAGATCAGGAAGTTGATTTTGCAGGAAGCCCATGATTCACCGTACTCGATTCACCCAGGGAATACCAAGATGTATTTGGATTTGAAGAATACTTTCTGGTGGACCGGAATGAAGAAGGATATTGCGGAGTATGTAGCAGTTTGTGATGTATGTCAGAGAGTGAAGGCAGAACACCAGAAGCCAGCAGGATTGCTACAACCATTGCCGATACCCGAATGGAAGTGGGATAAAATAGGCATGGATTTTATCACAGGATTACCCAGGACTCGTTCAGGCTATGACTCGATATGGGTTGTAGTCGACCGTTTGACGAAAGTGGCTCATTTCATTCCAGTGAAGACCACTTACACCAGTGCTAAGTTGGCAAAGATATACATGACCAGGATCGTATGTTTGCATGGAGTTCCGAGGACCATTGTATCAGACAGAGGAACCCAATTTACCTCGAAATTTTGGAAGCAGTTACATGAAACATTGGGAACCAGGCTGGAATTTAGTACAGCATTTCACCCACAGACAGATGGACAGACCGAGAGAGTCAACCAGATTTTGGAGGACATGTTGAGAGCATGTGCACTAGATTATGGATCTAGTTGGGACGTCAATTTGCCATATGCGGAGTTTTCTTATAACAACAGTTATCAAACCAGTTTGAAGATGGCCCCTTTCGAAGCTTTGTACGGAAGGAGGTGTAGAACACCGTTGTTATGGGACGAAGTTGGAGACCGTTAGTTGTTTGGACCAGATTTGATTAAGGAGTCTGAACAGAAAGTGAGGATGATTCGCGATAGGCTCAAGGTAGCCCAGTCCAGACAGAAGAGTTATGCCGATTCTAAACGAAAGGAGACAGTTCACGAAATCGGAGACAGAGTGTATCTTCGAGTATCACCACTTCGTGGAGTGAAGCGCTTTGGAGTTAAAGGAAAGTTAGCGCCCCGTTTTATCGGACCATACAGAGTGTTGGAACGTATGGGAGAAGTTGCTTACAAGTTGGAATTGCCCGAAGGATTGTCTGGAGTACATGATGTATTTCACGTTTCGCAGTTGAAGAAGTGCCACGCAGAGATGGCTGAGATACCACTGAGAGATACTGTGCCACTGGAAGCGATTCAGTTGGAAAGTGATTTGACTTATGAGGAGAAACCAGTTAAGATTCTCGAGTATGCCAGCCGAGTTACCCGCAGCAAGGTTATCAAGTTTTGCAAAGTTCAGTGGAGTCACCACACAGAAGATGAAGCCACCTGGGAGCGAGAGGAAGATCTACGGAAAGACCACTCCCACCTGTTTTCTAGCCAACCCGAATCTCGAGGGCGAGATTCATCTTAAGGGGGGTAGGTTTGTAACATCCCAAATTTTCAATTTGGTATGTTATACATAGATCATCATTGCATATCATGTTTTATTGCATTTTGACAAATCCTCGATAAATCCTAAGCAACTCAAGGACCCTCGGAGAGAGTTGGGGATTTTCTCGAATTTTCATATTTGATTTTCATCAAATAATAAGACGAGGATTTTGGCTTTTAATTATTTTTCTCTCCGGAAAAATGTTTCACTTTAAAATAAAACGAGAGGAGAAAACATGACTTCTCCAAAACAATTGAAATACTGGAGGAAAAATGTTAAAATCATTATTTGGAATTTATTTGCAATTTTATTGCATTAAAAATATTGCATGTTTTCAAAATATTTATTTTGATTTAAAAAAAATGTTCACTCTATTCTAGATTTTCTAACTAGACGGGGAAAATTTATTTCATATTTTTATGATTTTTATTTAGTTTTCTGTGAAATATTTTCCGCGGAACTTATTTAAAAAAAAATGCGCGACGCCCGACCGGGCCGAAGCCCAGCCGAGCGCCGGCCCGCCTCCCGCCTCTCCTCTTCCCGCACGACGCCGAGCCGCCGCCGGAGTCCGCCCCGGCCACGCTGCCCCGGCCGCCCCCTTCCCCAAGCTTCGGACCCCCCTCCTTAAATAGCCCCCCCTCTCTCTCTCCCTCAACCCGCAAGCCGCCGCCGCCGCACAAGCCGCCGCCGCCGCCCCTCGCCTCGCCGCACCCCCCGAGCCCCGCGCCCGAGCCTGGATCCCCGCCGGAGCCCTCGCCGGAGTAGCCCGACGAGGTACTGCCCGATGCCCGTTGACCTTTGCCGGTTTTCATTTAAAAAAACCCATCGTTTAAAAAAAAACCCTAGATCGGTTTTTTTCGGTTTTATTATTTTGCGAACGTTCACCGAACCATTCGTTTTAACGAACGCGTTCGTCGTTTTTTCTCTGATAACGAACGTCCGTTATTTAACCGTTCGACCGTTTTCTTTTTCGTCGGATTTTTCTCGTTATTTTCTCAGATTCGATTTCTGATCAAATCTTCGATTCTGTTTAACTTCTCGCTCGTTTATCGGAATCAGGCGATTCAAGCGCCTAGAGTTTCGTCTCGAAATTCTCTTTCCGTTTAACCTACTCAAACAAGTTTTTGCTACAGTAAAATTTGACCTAGATCCAGATTAGCAAACAAAGTTTCTTTCTTTCGCCGTTTGACTTTCGTTGCTTCTTTCGAGTTGATTCTTTTTGCAAACCGGAGTTCTTAAGTTGAACTTTCTGGTTGGATCTTTCCTTCGAGTTTTACCTGTGCATTAGATGAGTACTGATTGTATGCTTGTTTGTTTGTGATAGAGTACCCGGAGTGTGCCGCTTGTTACTTCGACTCGCTAGGTTTTGCGGATCATCAGCAAGGCAAGTAACACTTTGATTATACCCCATTCATACCCAGTTTTATTGCATTAGATCTATTTCCTCAAACACTTGCATGATTAGGATCTAATTAAACTGTGGGTATTGGGAAGTAGTTGAGGTAGTACCTATTACCTGTTTTCTATTCAAACCCTTGGGAGTTACTTCTACGTTGCTATTATAATGCCATGCTATGCTCGTAGACGTGGATTGGGTTGAGAGATATTCACGACAGATGTGAGATGTTTATTAATGGTTCAACTTAAGGTGGCAACTAAAACTCACATCTGGGTGGATTGAGGCACCTGGAGAACCCAGTGTTGTCTGTATGTATAAGGTCCGCCACCCAGGCTCAAAGGGGTCATAAGATTGTTCATGCTAGAAACTTCCGTGTGCAGCCACAGGCTATTATGGGCTCTAGCATAGCTGAGTAGGTGACAGGATCTCTTGAAGAGGTGGACTAGCAGATGTAGGGGAAAGTAGGTGTACCGGTCCATCCAGAGTAAAGAGTGATTGTTTCTGAAAGACTGTGTCTCGGTCATCCGTTTCTCAAACATCATGTAGTGCGAGAATCAAGCGGAGGCGATCGAGTCTTGTGGGGAAAAGTGCGCAAACCTCTGCAGAGTGTACAAACTAATCATGGTTAGCCGTGTCCCCGGTTATGGACAACTTGAGTATCTAGTACCTGGATTATCATTTGAATCTCATCACCGTGATACTTATAATTAATTTTGTTGGGTTAAAGATGATACTTAATTGGGATTGAGTTGGAGGTACCTTCTCAATGTTTCAACCACCATGATAGTTAAATAAAATTTATTCCTTTGAAGTAGGATAAAATTGGCTTTTCGCAAAAACTGTAACCATAGAGCTTTCCACCAGCCATATATGCATATAGTATAGCATTATTATTGTTCATTGCTCTCTATGTGTTATTTGCCAGCATATTCTATGTGCTGACCCGTTTTCGGGCTGCAACGTTTCATGTTGCAGACTTTTCAGACGACGAGTAAGGTGCTTTAGGTCGTGGTCTTATACTCAGTGATGCCGCTGGAGTTGATGGACTCACTTATCTTCCAAGTCTTCCGCTGTTATCGTTGTTAGATGGCCTTAAGCCATGTTTATCATACTTAAACTCTTCGGAGTTGTTCGATGTAATAAGTGTGTGATTTCTACTCTGTTATAAATCCTCCATTTGTACTGTGCGTGTCAGCATTACTGATCCAGGGATGACACTGGTGCACAGCAGCACAGGCCATTTGAGGTCTGGTCGCTACAGTCTGCCTCGGGATCCACTGATCTCTTTGGATTTGGATGCTCTTTCCATTTCCAACTCGCCAAATTAGCCCCTTCTTTAACAGCTCAAGGCCGAATTCAATCCCCCTCCATGATTGTGACGCGTCTGAGGCGAATACCGTGTCCAGAAGTTCACCATTTGGGTAGCACTTTGATTTCAATACCCTCGCACATAGGCTGTTAGGCTTCTGGATTAATCTCCATCCCTGTCTAGCAAGAAGGGCTTGATTAAACATGTGCATGTCTCTGAACCTAATCCCCCTCCTTGCTTTGGTTTTGTCAACTTGTCCCATGCCATCCAGTGCACTTTGTGATGGCCATCTTCCTCACCCCACAAGAATTCACGTATTAGTCTTTCATACCTTTCACAGAAACTCAATGACATTTTGAACACACCCATGGTAAAGGTGGGAAGTGTTTGAAGTTCTGATTTCACATGCACATCTTTCACAGCGAAAGACATGTGCCTCCCAGCCCAGTTACTACACCTTTTCAAAAACCTTTCCATTATGGGCTCAAACTTTTCGTCCTTCATTCTGCCTTCTGGTGTGGGGAGGCCCCGATATTTGCTTTCGAAAGTTGAGCTTTCCACCTCTAGAGACTCGCGGATGCCAACTTGTACTGCGTTCGGGCATCACTGAATAGCAATGAACATTTGCTTGGACTTAGAAGTTGCCCTGTGCCTCACTGAAAGCTGTGTTTCATAAAGCTGTTACGTGATACGTCTCTGTCGTATCTACTTTTCCAAACACTTTTGCCCTTGTTTTGGACTCTAACTTGCATGACTTGAATGGAACTAACCCGGACTGACGCTGTTTTCAGCAGAATTGCCAAAGTGTTATTTATGTGCACAAACAAAAGTTCTCGGAATGACCTGAAACTTCACGGAGATTATTTTTGGAAATAATAAAAAATACTGGCAAAAGAATCAAGGCCAGGGGCCCACACCCTGTCCACGAGGGTGGGGGGCGCGCCCCCTGCCTCGTGGGCTCCCTGGAGCTCCACCGACCTCAACTCCAACTCTATATATTCACGTTCGGGGAGAAAAAATGAGAGAGAAGGATTCATCACGTTTTACGATACGGAGCCGCCGCCAAGCCCTAATCTCTCTCGGGAGGGCTGATCTGGAGTCCGTTCGGGGCTCCGGAGAGGGGAATCCGTCGCCGTCGTCATCATCAACCATCCTCCATCACCAATTTTATGATGCTCACCGCCGTGCGTGAGTAATTTCATCGTAAGCTTGCTGGACGGTGATGGGTTGGATGAGATCTATCATGTAATTGAGTTAGTTTTGTTAGGGTTTGATCCCTAGTATCCACTATGTTCTGAGATTGATGTTGCTATGACTTTGCTATGCTTAATGCTTGTCACTAGGGCCCGAGTGCCATGATTTCAGATCTGAACCTATTATGTTTTCATGAATATATGTGAGTTCTTGATCCTATCTTGCAAGTCTATAGTCACCTACTATGTGTTATGATCCGGCAACCCCGAAGTGACAATAATCGGGACCACTCCCGGTGATGACCATAGTTTGAGGAGTTCATGTATTCACTATGTGTTAATGCTTTGGTCCGATACTCTATTAAAAGGAGGCCTTAATATCCCTTAGTTTCCACTAGGACCCCACTGCCACGGGAGGGTAGGACAAAAGATGTCATGCAAGTTCTTTTCCATAAGCACGTATGACTATATTCGGAATACATGCCTACATTACATTGATGAATTGGAGCTAGTTCTGTGTCACCCTATGTTATGACTGTTACATGATGAACCGCATCCGGCATAATTCTCCATCACCGATTCAATGCCTATGAGCTTTTCATATATTGTTCTTCGCTTATTTAATTTTCCGCTGCTATTGTTACAATCACTACAAAACCCAAAAATATTACTTTTGCTACCGTTACCGTTACTATCAGATTAGTTTGCTACAAAACACTTTGCTGCAGATACTAAGTTATCCAGGTGTGGTTGAATTGACAACTCAACTGCTAATACTTGAGAATATTCTTTGGCTCCCCTTGTGTCGAATCAATAAATTTGGGTTGAATACTCTACCCTCGAAAACTGTTGTGATCCCCTATACTTGTGGGTTATCAAGACTATTTTCTGGCGCCGTTGCCGGGGAGCATAGCTCTATTCTTTGAGTCACTTGGGATTTATGTCTGCTGGTCACCATGAAGAACTTGAAAGACGCGAAAACAAAAATTTATCCCTCAACTACGAGGGGAGGTAAGGAACTGCCATCTAGCTCTGCACTTGATTCACCTTCTGTTTTGAGTAAGCTTGCGACACCTAAACCTGCTTCTGCTATTAATTCTGATATGTCGCATGTTATTGATGATGCCACTTCTACTATGCATGATACTTATGATGAAACTACTTCTATGCTTGATACTACTGTGCCACTTGGTGAATTTCTTGATGAACAACTTGCTATGGCTAGAGAGAATGAAATTACTGAAACTGATAATATCGATGAAAGTGATGATGAAGATTCTCCTCCTAGATATGAATTGCCTGTTGTGCCTGAGGGTTATGTTATGGATGAAGAAACTGTTAGAGACTTTCTTGCTTGCAATGATAGAAGTGATCTTAAGAAATTATTGGCTAAGTTGAAACAAAAATCTTTGAATGCTAGAATGAAATATGACCCTGCTTTTGCTACTTCACCTATCTTTGTTACTGATAAGGATTATGATTTCTCTGTCGATCCTGAGATAATCACTTTGGTTGAATCTGATCCTTTCTATGGCTATGAATCTGAAACTGTTGTGGCACATCTTACTAAATTAAATGATATAGCTACCCTATTCACTAATGATGAGAAAACCCGCTACTATTATATCCTTAAAATATTTCAGTTCTCATTAAAGGGTGATGATAAGATATGGTTTAATTCTCTTGATCCTAGTTGTGTGCGTAGTCCCCAGGATATGATTTATTACTTCTCTGCTAAATATTTCCCTGCTCATAAGAAACAAGCTGCTTTAAGGGAAATATATAATTTTGTGCAAATTGAAGAAGAGAGTCTCCCACAAGCTTGGGGGAGGCTTCTCCAATTACTTAATGCTTTGCCTGATCATCCTCTTAAGAAAAATGAAATACTTGATATCTTTTATAATGGACTAACCGATGCTTCCAGAGACCACCTGGATAGTTGTGCTGGTTGTGTTTTCAGGGAAAGAACACCAGATCAAGCTGAGATTCTATTGAATAATATGTTGACCAATGAAAATAATTGGACACTTCCTGAACCAACTCCTAAGCCAACTCCGAAGAAAAGGGGTGTTCTATTTCTCAGTCCCGAAGATATGCAAGAGGCAAAGAAATCTATGAAAGAAAAAGGTATAAAAGCTGAAGATGTTAAGAATTTACCTCCTGTTGAAGAAATACATGGTCTTAATTCATCACCTATTGAAGAGACACATGGTCTTGATAACCCGACACAGGTAGTAAAGGTAAATTCTCTCTATAGATATGATAAAGCTGAAATCCCTCCTACCAAGATTGCTAGCCAATGCTTGGATGAGTTTGATGATTTTATGGTTAAACAAGAAAACTTCAATGCTTATGTTGGTAGACAATTGAAACACAATACTTATATGATTGAACACTTGAGTGATTATATGTCTAGAGTTAAAGGTGAACTTAAACTCATTAGTAAACATGCTTCTATGGTTACCACTCAAGTTGAACAAGTACTTAAAGCTCAGAATGATTTGCTCAATGAGTTGAATAGTAAGAATAATGACTTTGCTGTTAGAGTTGCAACTAGAGGGGGTAAAGTGACTCAGGAACCTTTGTATCCTGAGGGCCACCCTAAGAGAATTGAGCAAGATTCTCAGAGAAATAATGTTGATGCACCTAGTCCGTCTAAAAAGAAGAAAAAGAAAAATGATAGGACTTTGCATGCTTCTAGTGAACCTGTTGCTGACACACCTGAGAATCCCAATGATATTTCTATCTGTGATGCTGAAACACAATCTGGTAATGAACATGAACCTAGTGATAATGTTAATGATAATGTTCATGTTGATGCTCAAGCTAGCAATGATAATGATGTAGAGATTGAACCTGCCGTTGATCTTGATAACCCACAATCAAAAAATCAACGTTATGATAAGAGAGACTTTGTTGCTAGGAAGCACGGTAAAGAAAGAGAACCATGGGTTCAGAAACCCATGCCTTTTCAAACCATCCAAGAAAAAGGATGATGAGGATTTTGAGCGCTTTGTTGAAATGATTAGACCTATCCTTTTGCGTATGCGATTAACTGATATGCTCAAAATGAATCCTTATGCAAGTATATGAAAGAAATTCTTACTAATAAAAGAAAGATACCGGAGGCTGAAATTTCCACCATGCTTGCTAATTATACTTTTAAGGGTGGAATACCTAAGAAACTAGGAGATCCAGGAGTACCCACTATACCATGCTCCATTAAAGAAACTATGTGAAAACTGCTTTATGTGATCTTGGAGCCGGTGTTAGTGTTATGCCCCTCTCTTTATATCATAGACTTGATTTGAATAAGTTGACACCAGCTGAAATATCTTTGCAAATGGCCGATAAATCAACTACTATACCTGTCGGTATTTGTGAGGATGTGGCTGTTGTTGTTGCAAACGTTACTATTTTAACGGACATTGTTATTCTTGATATTCCCGAGGACGATAGTATGTCTATTATTCTTGGAAGACCCTTTTTGAATACTGCAGGGGCTGTTATTGATTGCAACAAAGGCAATGTCACTTTTCATGTTAATGGCAATGAGCATACGGTACACTTTCCGAGGAAACAACCTCAAGTTCATAGTATAAACTCTATTGGAAAGATTCCATCGATTATTTTTGGAGGCTTTGAATTTCCTCTTCCTACTGTCAAAAAGAGATATGATATTCTTATTATTGGGGACGTGCATATCCCCGTTGAGGTAACTTAGTGTTATTCGAAAATTCTCCGGTTTCATGCGATTCGGAATGAGTTTGTTAACAAGACCTGATCAACCTTGTTAGTGGATTCCTTTTGATGAGCATGAGATGGATGAAGTTAGAAAGCACAACCTTCTGTACCCTCCTTTTACTTTCTGTTATTTAGTTGAAATAAAGTAAAAATAGTGTTTTCTGTCTGTTTTCTGAACTATCCGTGCAATAAAAAATACCCCGAAAATAAAAGTTCTCCAAATGCCCTAAAATTTAAATATGATTTTTTCTGGAATATTTGAGAATATTTGGCACTGAGAACACAACAGGGGGAGCAAGCACCTGGCCACGAGGGTCCAGGGCGCGCCCCCTGCCTCGTGGGCCCATGGTGGCTCCCCTCCACTTATTCCAGCCACCACACACTCCTTCTTCCTCCATAAAAAAATCACCAATCAGCTCAAGCACGAGTTCTAGCTCATTTTGCGGCGATTTTCGATCTCCTTGCTCAAAGCACCTCTCACAAAACTGCTTTGGGGGACTGTTCCTTGGTATGTGACTCCTCTAATGGTCCAATTAGTTTTTGTTCTAGTGCTTTATTTATTGCAAAATTTTACTGGTTAGGTGACCATGTTCTTGAGCTTGCATGTCAAATTTATTTGGTCCCAAGTAGTTCCAATGCATGATATAGTCTCTAGGCACTTGTAGGAGTAGTTGCTATCAATTTTATTGAGTTTGGTTCACTTTTATTTGAAGTTACTAAAATTCTCAGAAATTTTTCAGAGGAAGAAATATGTTTAGGAAAATGTACCAAGGTGGTCCTTCAAGGAAGCAAGGACCCAGGCTCGCAATACGCGATGCTGACGATGAACCACCGAGGGAAGCTCAAGTGTGGGCTTGCGAATGGCCTTCAGAGGACCTCATGGATCGAGCGGGAATCAAGGAAGAATTTTACACATACGTGCGTAACACTGATCTTAAGAGCTTCGAGGCAGATAAGTGCCGTCAGTATCACTATCTCACTGATTCCTTTGTAAGAAGGTTTGAATTTTCATCATCACGCAATTCTCAAACTGTCCTGTTTGATCTTTATAAAAATTCTTATACTATGGACTTTTACCACTGCTTGCAAACTTCCACAATGGGGTAGCACTAGTGAGCCTTGCAAATCCGAGTTTAGAGATTTTCTTGCTAGTATAACTGTGGGGGAGTCTAGAGATATAACACAAGCTACCAGAGGGAGCATTCATTTTCCTGCTATACATTATTTTGCTCTCTTCATAGGTAGGTGCATAAATAGTAAGGATGAAGCATGTCACATGTCTGTCCCTGATCTCAGTGTTCTCAGGAGTGCTGTATTAGGGGATAAACATTATAATTTGGGAGCCATTGTTGCACGTAGGTGGCATAACAATAGATTTAATGGAGATTTCTTTGGGGGAATTTATGCAACCCGTTTAGCTAATTTTTTTGATGTACCCATACGTGAGTATGATATTGAGTTGCCTCGTGTTTATTTAGATTATGAGGCTATGGTTCGTCATCAATTTATTGAGAGGAATGAACAACCTCTCCAGTACCGACTAATCTTTGACAGACGACGCACCTATCACGTCGCTCTTCCTGCTCCCACTTTCTTTGACTTTCAGGCAAAGGGGAGATATTTCATAACCAGGGAGGAGGCGAACGAGTATGAGAGGAGGACGAGGGCAGCTCGCCTCCAATCTACAGCCCACGATGCAATAGCCACTACATCTCAGTACGACCCCAGCTACAACTTTGGATATCCGCCAGGCCAGCCGTGGCAGTAGACCAACTTAGGCCAAAAGCCTAAGCTTGGGGGAGTACGTATTTCTCACCGACATTACATTTATGTCCACACACTCATGCTAGTTTTCGGTGTTCATACTCTTTCACTGTAATATCCATGCTAGTTTATTTTTCTTTCTTCTTGTGTGTTTGAAAAACCTTAAGAAAAACAAAAAATATATTTTAGTAGTAGCTTTTAGCTAGTTTACTTTTCATGCTGTAGTAGTAATAATTAAAAGAAAACTCAAAAAGATTTCCTGTTCCTCTTTTTGCTTGTCGGGAGTTTTCCCGTGTAAATAGTTTTATTTCTTTTCTTTTCTTTGGGGGACGATAGGAGAAGACCATGATGAAATTGTTGAAGTGGCCCTTATATGCATTGTTGTTGATTTAACCAAGAGCCCATATTTCCTTGTCTTCTCCTGTTTATTGAATGCTTGCAGATTCCAGCTTAGTCCAATGCACGTGCACTATTATTATTATTCACATCGTTCGGTCGTGCAAGTGAAAGGCAATAATGACGATATATGATGGACTGATTGAGATGAGAGAAGCTGGTATGAGCTCGACCTCTCTTATTTTTGTAAATATGATTAGTTCATCGTTCCTGATTCAGCCTATTATGAATAAACATGTTTGCAATGACAATTAGAGGTTATAGTTGCTTATGCCATGCTTAATTAGCTAGGAGTCTATAATGGTTTACCTTGCGTGCCGACATGCTATTAAAATGGTTGTGATGTGGTATGATGGGGTGGTATCCTCCTTTGAATGATTCAAGTGACTTGACTTGGCACATGTTCACACATGTAGTTGAAACAAATCAACATAGACTTCACGATATTTATGTTTATGGTGGATTATATCCTACTCATGCTTGCACTCAATGTTTATTAATTTTAATGCATGTTCATGACTATTGTCGCTCTCTAGTTGGTCGCTTCCCAGTCTTTTGCTAGACTTCACTTGTACTAAGCGGGAATACTGCTTGTGCATCCAATCCCTTAAACCCCAAAGTTATTCCATATGAGTCCACCATACCTTCCTATATGCGGTATCTACCTGCCGTTCCAAGTAAATTTGTATGTGCCAAACTCTAAACCTTCAAATGAAATTCTGTTTTGTATGCTCGAATAGCTCATGTATCAACTAGGGCTGTCCGTATCTTCCATGTTAGGCGGGTTATTCTCAAGAGGAGTGGACTCCGCTCCTCATTCACGAGAAAATGGCTGGTCACCGGGATGCCCAGTCCCATGCTTTATGCGAACCAAATCGAAATAATTGCGAACAAAACTCCCCCAGGACTGTTGTTAGTTGGAGGCACTCATTGTTTCGAGCAAGCCATGGATTGATGCTTGTTGGTGGAGGGGGAGTATAAATTTTACCATTCTGTTTGGGAACCGCCTATAATGTGTGTAGCATGGAAGATATCGCCATCTCTTGGTTGTTATGTTGACAATGAAAGTATACCGCTCAAAATATTATTTATCTCTATTTCAAAACCGAGCTCTGGCACCTCTACAAATCCCTGCTTCCCTCTGCGAAGGGCATATCTATTTACTTTTATGTTGAGTCATCACCCTCTTATTAAAAAGCACCAGCTGGAGAGCACTGCTGTCATTTGCATCTATTACTATTAATTTATATTGGGTATGACTATGATTGGATCTCTTTTACCATGAATTACAATGTCTAGTCAGTCCTTGATCTCTAAAGGTGCTCTGCATTTATGTTTTGCGGTCTCAGAAAGGGCTAGCGTGATACCATCTTGTTATATCATATTATGATTGTTTTGAGAAAGTGTTGTCATCCGAGATTTATTATTATTGCTCGCTAGTTGATTATGCCATTGATATGAGTAACCATGAGACCTAAGTGTTATTGTGAATATGGTTAGTCATAATCTTTGCTGAAAACTTGAATGTTGGCTTTACATATTTACAACAACAAGAGCAAAAAGAGTTTGTAAAAGTTTTTCTTTATCACTTTCAGTTTATCAACTAAATTGCTTGAGGACAAGCAAAGGTTTAAGCTTGGGGGAGTTGATACGTCTCTGTCGTATCTACTTTTCCAAACACTTTTGCCCTTGTTTTGGACTCTAGACTTGCATGATTTGAATGGAACTAACCCGGACTGACGCTGTTTTCAGCAGAATTGCCATAGTGTTATTTATGTGCAGAAACAAAAGTTCTCGGAATGACCTGAAACTTCACGGAGATTATTTTTGGAAATAATAAAAAATACTGGTGAAAGAATCAAGGCCAGGGGGCCCACACCCTGTCCACGAGGGTGGGGGCGCGCCTGCCCCCTCGGTGCGTCCCCTACCTCGTGGGCCCCCTGAAGCTCCACCGACCTCAACTCCAACTCTATATATTCACGTTCGGGGAGAAAAAATGAGAGAGAGAAGGATTCATCACGTTTTACGATACGGAGCCGCCGCCAAGCCCTAATCTCTCTCGGGAGGGCTGATTTGGAGTCCGTTCGGGGCTCCGGAGAGGGGAATCCGTCGCCGTCGTCATCATCAACCATCCTCCATCACCAATTTCATGATGCTCACCGCCGTGCGTGAGTAATTTCATCGTAGGCTTGCTGGACGGTGATGGGTTGGATGATATCTTGTCACGCCCAAGATGCGACCCTATCCTAAAGGAACTCGAAGGTCCCACCAAGGATAGAAGCGCATCTTGAAGACGCTTTTGCAAGGTGGATATCATTACATCAACATTACATAATAGATGGGGATACATACAAGGAATACAAATGCCGTAAGAATACATCAATACATCATACACATGATCAACATCCGACTATGGATGAAACACCAACAGAAACTCAAACGACATCCACCCTGCTAGCCCAGGCTGCCGACCTGGAACCTATCCCCTGATCGAAGAAGAAGCAGAAGAAGAACTCCAAACAAGTAACATCACTCTCGCGTCATGATCAGCGCAAAACCTGTACCTGCAACTGGTGTTGTCGTAATCTGTTAGCCACGAGGACTCAGCAATCCCATTACCATGGGTATCAAGACTAGCAAAGCTTAATGGGTAGGAAAGGGGGTAAAGTGGTAAGGTTGCAGCAGCGACTAAGCAAGTATGGTGGCTAACTTACGCAAATAAGAGCGAGAAGAGAAGCAAAGGAACGATCGTGAAACTAGCAACGATCAAGAAGTGATCCTGAACTCTTACTTACGTCAAACATAACCCAGAAACCGTGTTCACTTCCCGGACTCCGCCGAGAAGAGACCATCACAGCTACACACGCGGTTGATGCGTTTTAATTAAGTCAAGTGTCAAGTTCTCTACAACCGGATATTAACAAATTCCCATCTGCCACATAACCACGGGCACGACTCTCGAAAGTTTATACCCTGCAGGGGTGTCCCAACTTAGCCCATTATAAGCTCTCACAGTCAACGAAGGATATTCCTTCTCCCGGGAAGACCCGATCAGTCTTGGAATCCCGGTTACAAGACATTTCGACAATGGTAAAACAAAACCAGCAAAGCCGCCCGATGTGTCGACAATCCCGATAGGAGTCGCACATATCTCGTTCTCAGGACACACCGGATAAGCGAAGCGTACATGTACCGACGTAACCCAAGTTGCCAAGGGATGGTCCCGCACGGTGCTCTAGTTTGGACCAACACTTAGACAAGCACTGGCTCGGGGGGTAAAATAAAGATGACCCTCGGGATGCGCGACTCCTAAGGGAAAAAGGCTAGGTGAGGCAAATGTAAAACCAAGGTTGGGCCTTGCTGGAAGAGTTTTATTCAAAGCGAACTGTCAAGGGGGTCCCATAAATCACCCAACCGCGTAAGGGACGCAAAATCAAGGAACATAACATTGGTATGATGGAAACTAGGGCGGTAAGAGTGGAACAAAACACCAGGCATAAGGCCGAGCCTTCCACCCTTTACCAAGTATATAGATGCATTAATAATATAAGAGATATTGTGATATCCCAACATAAACATAATCCAACATGGAGCAAACTTTATCTTCACCTGCAACTAGCAACGCTATAAGAGGGGCTGAGCAAAGCAGTAACATAGCCAAACAATGGTTTGCTAGGAAGGGTGACAAAGGTTAGAGGTTCATGGCAATTTTGGAGGCTTGAAGAGCAAGTGATAGGTGGCGCAGCATAGTGATAGAACGAAGCAACTAGCATAGCAATGATAGTAATGAGATCCAAGGTGACGGTCATCTTGCCTGAAATCCTGCTAGGAAGAAGAACGAGTCCATGAAGAAGATGAAGCCACGAAGACGAACGAATCCTCACGATCGCAACGACACGGGAACTATCGAGAAGAAGCACACAACATGGTAAACACACCACACATGAACAAGGCATGATGCTCAAACAAGTATGATGCATGACACGGCTACATGAAGCTACTCATGGCAAGAGATGATGCATACAAGAGCAACACATCAAAGCAAGTTTAAATGAGGCCGGAATCAACCTATAACAATTCCGGTAGGTCCTCATATGCAAATTTCGAAATTGGTCCAGATCTGAATAAACCTTATGTTCAAGTTGTTAAAAAGCAAGTTAAAAAGCACCATGATGATCTACGAAATTCTAGTCAAGTTACATATAAAGTTCATTTAGTTCGGAGCTACGGCCTAGAAGATATGAGCAAAACAAGTTAAGCATGGCATTGATGCAAAATGCATACAAACATCAAACAAACATACTCAATGCATGGATCCAACAAGGTAATATGAAACTACATGCAAAGCTAAGCAAGTTTCATATAGAGCATGCTCAAAACGGAGCAACGGGGCAACACATACACTCCAAACAACATATAACAACAGTCTGTCCAAAACAGCAACTAGGCATCTTGCAAGCATCATAACAATATGCTACAGCACCTCAACCTGAAAACAAAAGGCATGAATGTGATATACAGGTAAAGCATTACAAAACATGAACACTGAGCTATCCCCAGAAATCACTAGAACATGCTCAAAAGGACATGGAAATATTGCAAATAATAACAGATTCACAGACTTAGCAGAAATTACTGGACATGACAGAAATAACATCAGGTTGCAAAGTTTATAGCTATCAATCAACAAGCTATAGGAACATATCATAGCAAACAAAGGCATGACATGAATCTACTAATTGCATGGAACAAAAGTCCCTTAGTGAACATGAGCCAAAAAGGCATAGAAGATATGATGGCACCAATGTAAACATAGCAAGTTTCATAAACAGATTCAGACAGAAGAAAAACAGAGCATGGCAGAAATAACGATAAGTAGACAAATCACCAAGTTCTGATAACAGACAGCAGTTAACAGCATATAACACTCTTGCAACGATGATTAGAGCATCGATATGAACTCTAATGAACATGACCCAATGGAACAAAATGAAGAGCATCTCATGACGAACATTTCGATATATTACACGCACAAAACGGAGCAGTATGCATGAAGATACAGCAGGTCAAAGATAGCACCAGAAAGTGGAATTATCAGAACTTGGAGAAAATTCGAGGGGGGAGTCAACCTCTCTACCAGATCTGGACCGGGAGCTACGGGGGCGATGGAGGAGATCCGCGGCGGTGGTCCGGCGAAGGAGCGGTGGCCGGCGACAAACAGGGATGGCGGGATCCGGTCGGGGCGGCGGCGCCGCTCGCCGGCGGCGGGACCGGAGGGACAGGGAGGCGGAGCGGGCACGGGCGCCCTCGGGGCGGCGCACGGCGGTGCTCCGGCATGGCGGCGGGGAGGCGCGCCTGTAACACCCCGGATGTAATTTTCCATATTTGTAACTCCAACTCTTGCCATTTTCGGCTATGTGTTATGATATTTCCTTCGTGGTTGGGTTTTGTTTTCCGTTTTGCTTTTTGTTCATGTCATGCATCTCATATCATGTCATCATGTGCATCGCATTTGCATACGTGTTCGTCTCATGCATCCGAGCATTTTCCCCGTTGTCCGTTTTGCAATCCGGCACTCCCACCTCCTCCGGCGCACCCCTCTTGTTTTCTTTTCGTGAGCGGGTGTTGAACGTTCTCGGAATGGACCGAGTCTTGTCAAGTGGCCTTGGTATACCACCGGTAGACCACCGGTCAAATTTCGTTCCATTTGGAGGTCGTTTAGTACTCCAACGGTTAACCGGGTAACCGCAAAGTCCGTTTGTGTGTTGCAGCAAAACCCCTCTCTAAACAGCCCAAAACCCCTCTAAGTCACTTCCATGCTCTAGGTCGTTCGGTCACGATCGTGTGGGCGAAAACCGCACTCCATTTGGAGTCTCCTAACTCCCTCTACTTATAAATATGTGCACCCCTCCTCCAAATCCGGATCCCGAAACCCTAGCCCCGCTCCCTCCGCGCGCCGGACACGTCCGCCCGGCGCCGGACGAACCCGCCGCCGCGCCCGCACCAGTCAGAAGCCGCCACCTGTCGCCG